>NC_041388.1:544757979-544791071 GCF_002162155.2 Triticum dicoccoides
GGGGCGGCTCGGTATTTAAGAGAAGGGGGGTGCTGCCTTGGAGAGGGGGCAAGGCGGCGGGGGCGGCGAGTCCGAGCCGGACTCGGCAGCGGCGGCGCGCTCGTCTCCTGGAAGGAGACGGTAGGCGGTGGGGAGTGGGCCGTCGGCTCGGCCTTGGCCCAGTCGGCGCGCGGCGCGTTTTTTTTTAAATATTACGCGCAGAAGAAAAAAAATACTAAACGGACTCCAAATTTCCCGAAATAAATTTTCTCGGGCTTCTAAAATCAAGCCCGACACAGTGAACATTTATTTGGGACCTAAATGCAATTTTGAAAAAACACATTTTTTCCTAATTCAAATAAAACACCGAAAAATCCGAAATAAAAATCCTATTTGATTTTATTATTAAATCCTCAATATTTCTTTATTTTGGGAAAGTCATTTTATTCCCTCTCTCATATTTTTGTAATAGAAATATTTGATGATAAAATAAATAAAATCAAATGATCCTATTCTCAAAATTTGAGAGAACTCAAATATGAAAATATCAAAATCCCCAACTCTCTCCATGGGTCATTGAGTTGCGTAGAATTTCTAGGATCAACCAAAATGCAAAAGAAATATGATATGCATTGATGATCTAATGTATAACATTCCAAATTGAAAATTTGGGATGTTACAACATGTCCATGGCTAGGAAACTTAACCATCTTTGATTAACGAGCTAGTCAAGTAGAGGCTGAAAGATCGAGGATGTCGCATAGAGGGGGGTGAATAGGCACTTTAAAATAATTACGGTTTAGGCTTGAACAAATGTGGAATAAACCTAGCGGTTAATTTGACAAGCACAAAACCTAAAACAACTAGGCTCACCTATGTGCACCAATAACTTATGCTAAGCAAGATAAGCAACTATGTGATAGCAAGATATATGACCAAGAACACTATGGCTATCACAAAGTAAAGTGCATAAGTAAGGGGCTAGGGTAAGAGATAACCGAGGCACGTGGAGACGACAATGTATCCCGAAGTTCACACCCTTGCGGATGCTAATCTCCATTTGGAGCAGTGTGGAGGCACAATGCTCCCCAAGAAGCCACTAGGGCCACCGCAATCTCCTCACACCCTCGCACAATGCAAGATGTCGTGATTCCACTAAGGGACCCTTGAGGGCGGTCACCGAACCCTTACAAATGGCAACCCTTGGGGGCGTTCACCGAACCCGTACACTTTGTCAACCCTTGGGGCGGTCACTGGTACCCATCAAATTGCTCGGGGCGATATCCACAACCTAATTGGAGACCCCAACGCTTGCCCGGAGCTTTACACCATAATAATTGAGCTCCGAACGCCACCAACCGTCTAGGGCGCCCAAGCACCCAAGAGGAATAAGCTCAAGGGTGCCAAGCACCCAAGAGTAATAAGCTTCTCAACTTGTAACTTCCACGTATCACGTGGAGAACTCAAACTGATGCACCAAATGCAATTTCAAGAGCACACGGAGTGCCCAAGTCCTTCTCTCTCAAATCCCACCGAAGCAACTAATGCTAGGGAGGAAAATGAGAGGAAGAACAAGAAGGAGAACACCAAGAACTCCAAGATCTAGATCCAAGGGGTTCCCCTCACATAGAGGAGAAAGTGATTGGTGGAAATGTGGATCTAGATCTCCTCTCTCTTTTCCCTCAAAGACTAGCAAGAATCTATGGAGGGATTCAGAGTTAGCAAGCTCGAAGAAGGTCAACAATGGGGGAAGAACACAAGCTCCAAGGATTAGGTTCATTGGGGAAGAAGTCCCCCTTTTATACGAGGGAGAAAATCCAACCGTTATCCTCACAGCCCGCACCGAGCGGTACTACCGCTAGGGCGGCTGTAGCCAGATGAAACACTACTTCAACGGGGCAACAAGGCGGGCTACTGCCGGAGTGGTACTACCGCCTGCCCTTGCGGTACTACCGCAAGGGTAGTATTCAACGGCCACACAGGTGCAGCACACGACAGTATACACAGTGAGGTAGCGGTACTACCGCTAGGGATAGCGGTACTATCGCGCCTACATCCGCTAGAGCTAGCTTCGAGTAGAAAGCCAGCATGGTACTACCGCTCGCAGGGAGCGGTACTACCGCGTAGGGGCAGAAGTAAAAAAAATACTTCTGCGGCTACTTCCGTGCGTGACAACGCTCTGGGCTAGAGGCAGTGGTACTACCGCTCACCAGGAGCGGTATTACCATGGGCCCCTGTGGTACTACCGCTCCCTTGAGCAGTACTACCGCACACCACAAAGGCTTTAGCACTTGGCTGCCTTCATATCGCAGCTAAAGACAACAGAAGGATCCAATAAAACCAGAACTACCATAACTTCTGCAAATGAGCTCTGAATTGAGCAAACTCAAGCTTGATGGAAATAGTAAGAAGAGGCAGGGGAGGTATGCCTAACAAATAGAGGAGTAAAACCTCCAACATAGAAGAACCGACATAACCTCCAACATCGAGAACATCATAGAAGAAGAAAGTGAACTCCGTTTTCAATGAACTTGAGCTTGTTATCAATATGACCATAAGCTCTAAGACTCACAAAGAGAACCAAACAAGAACCAAGCAAGATGATGCAAGGATGCGATGGTTTGAGCTTTCTGCAGACGATACGATCAAGCTACTCATCAAGAGCCGCCCTTGATAGTACGGTAATCGATCCTATAACCTGGTCTCCCAACTACCACCATGAGACAGGTAAAATATAAAACCTATCAAGGGCAAACCTTTGCCTTGCACAAAGTCCACTTGAGCTAGATGTAGACGATCTTGACTTCCTCAAGTTGGACCACCTTTCTTGATTGCGTTGGCTTGGTGAAGACTAGTAGATTGCTCCCCCATACTCCACTATGGGCGAGCCACTCTTCCGCACATCTTCACAAGTCCATTGTCACCAAAATGCACACGACAACCTAACCCCACAAAGAACTCTCACGAAGACCATGGGTTAGTACACAAAGCGTAATTGACAATGCTTACCATACCATGGGATCACTTGATCCCTCTCGGTACATCTTCTACGCTTTGTGAGTTGATCAACTTGATTCACTCTTGACTTAGTCTTGATCAACCTTGAACCTTTCCAACTCTCTTCATTTGGATGATGCCTTGAAGGTAAGCATGAATGATCACACAATCTTCTTCTTCAAGACATACTTGCAATAAGCCCAACACTCACATGACCAAACTTTGGATAATTCCTTAATATCACCTTGGTCAACTCATAAACTCCTTTAAACCAACACATGGACTTCAAGAAATGCCTATGGACAAATCCTTCAAATATAACTCAATGCAACCATTAGTCCATAGAGATTGTCATCAATTACCAAAACCAAACATGGGGGCACCGCATGTTCTTTCAGAGGCATACTAGGGACACTCTGTTTGTCTATGTATCACACATGTACTAAGTTTTAGGTTAATACAATTCTAGCATGAATAATAAACATTTATCATATGATATAAGGAAATATAAATAACAACTTTATTATTGCCTCTAGGGCATATTTCCTTCAATAATGCCCTAGGTTGTCACAACCCAAGTTTAGGAAATAAAGTTAGGAGTTGATTGTGCATCATCATAGGAGCAAATCCCAGTCTCAAGCTATCTAGTCCTTTGTCATGTTTTTCCAATGCACTTGAAAGTTGCCATTATGATCTCCCTGTTACGGTTGACGTTTGACAAACCCCACACTGTTTGACATAAAGGTACTCGATACTTTCATAGTCTAATAAATTATGCAAATATTGACATCTTGAGAGATTGTTCTCATAACTAAATAACAAATGTGATCTCAAAGTATATCAATTTGTTGAGTATGTTCAACTCATGTGTTCTTTCAACAATGTGTCATCAAAGTTGTCGACATCATGGTTATCTATGCCCATGATAAGAAAATAGAATCATCAAGCAACACTTGAGCTAATCTTAGAGACGGGACTAGGAATATATTTACCTTTTATTATTCCACACATGTACATGGGTTTTCTACGAGCCCGATGGTTTTTATAGACTCAAGAACCACTGAAATTATAACACATAAAATAAATTTTAATAACGAACATGAAAAAAATAACATTTATTGTTGCCTCTGGGCATACTTCCTTCACACTATTCTTCTTGAAGCTAGTAGTCTCGGCGACTTTGTTCTTTCCCTTGAACTTGTGGGCATTTTTCTTCACAACATTGACAATAGAATGACATCCTAATCCTTTAGCTCGTGTGTCATTTGCCCCCGCCTTCTCATCAACATCCAGAGATCTAATAAGGCTCCCAACGCATCTCTTTTCTTTGGTGTTTCACAGAAGTGGCAAAGTTCCTCGATGAATGAGGAAGCTTAGCACCGCTCCTGTTAACAAACCTGTTGGGCAACACACACTTGAGGAGCTCGAGTTCCTTTGTCATTGACTGCAGCTCATGAGCTTGTTCGACCACAGAACAGTTTTCAACCATTTTATAGTCATTGAACTGCTCCATAGCACACATTTCACCATCGGCATTGATGGTGCCGAATTTTGATTCAAATGCATCCCACAATTCTTTGGCATTTCGCATATGTAAATATGCATCGGCGAGCCTGTCACCAAGCATACTTATGACGACACCCACAAATATTATGATGTCCTCTGAGAATGTTTTCTCTTGTTCAGGAGTAAGCAGTCCAGTTGGAGTGCCAGCCGAAACTCATTACACGTTCATAGCAGCGAGCCAGAAAATGGTTTTGGTCTGCCATATCTTAAAGTGACTCATAAACAGGTTCAGTTTTAGCGTAACAACAAAGCCAGTCAATGAAAAATTGCCTAAACACATAAGGTTTTTGAATTGTTAGGTTTGAGCAGATTTTGTTTAAGCTTAATCCAAATTAGTGTCATCGTAAGATTACAGACATAGCAAATCTCATAGGATAGACTAGAAACATCCAGGACATACATGTATGGACCAATGCCACATGTCAAAAGAGAGTGGTAGTACATACGAGGGGACCAGATGTTGGGGAACGTAGTAATTCAAAAAAATTCCTACGATCACGCAAGATCTAACTATGAGATGCATAAGAACGAGAGGGCAGAGTGTGTACACGTACCCTCGTAGATCGAAAGCGGAAGCGTTTAGTAACGCGGTTGATGTAGTCGAACGTCTTCAGGATCCAACCGATCCAAGTACCGAACATACAGTACCTCCATGTTCAACACACGTTTGGCGAAGTGCATTCGACGGAGAACACCGTTGAGGGAGACCACGGTAAGTCATTCGCAAGTGCCGCCTGCAAGCCGAGACAACCGCCTTATTTGCATCCAGGAAGTCTGTTGAACAAAAGGACGCGTAAATGCACTAGTACTACTAGTACACAATAGCGTTATCTGTCCAACTTAGTGCGGTGAGGTGGTTTCTCGAAGAAGACGATGGAGAAGCGAAGTCAGTGAATAGTGAAATGATGGTTGCTTCGTCCGTGCTTTGTGATTTGACGCCTCAATGCTTTGTGATTTGTGATAGAAGGGACAGGGGAGTAGACTGTGTGCTCTATATTGTACATGCGTCCAAGCACGGGAGAAAGAAGAGAGACGTTGCATTTTTCTATTCCTTCAATCAATCAATTAGGGAGCTTTGGTTCCATCTTTTTGGCTTTGGCAGCACCGTCCACGATGGTTCCCATTGATGCCAAAAGCTATTTTCACATTTGGCTACACATTGTGGATGCCCTTAACCGTACCACTTGGTTTTGCACCTATGTGCTATCTATACAAATCTCAATTATATTGATCTAAAAAATTATAGAATCAAGATTAGTAAAAAGGAGGTGATTTTGCCACGCGGATGGTGGGGGAGGTTTCTTATTTTTAGAGGACGTTGGCCTGGTGGTTTGCTAACATGCGGTCCCACGTGTCAGTGCTTTACCAAGCCGATCCGCATCCCACATGAGGCAGAACAATGGCAGAAGCAACACGTGGTTAACTTGAAGAATATGAGGGAGAAGTGGATTCAGCAACGAGTGAAATGATGGTTGCTTCGTCCCTCCAACTTCTTTTTTTAGCATTATTACTTCGTCCCTCCAACTTAACTGCGAGAAAGGTGCAACTTTGTGATTTGACGCCTCATTGCTCATTACTACGCCGGCGCCATAACTGGGGTGCTTGATATGTCATTTTGCATCATGCTTTTATATCGATATTTATTGCATCACGGGCTATTATTACACATTATGTCACAATACTTATGCATGTTCTCTCTTATCTTATAAGGTTTACATGAAGAGGGGGAATGCCGGCAGCTAGAATTCTGGGCTGGAAAAGGAGCAAATATTAGAGACCTATTCTGCACAACTCCAAAAGTCCTGAAACTTCACGGGAGCAAGTTTCAGAATATATAAAAATATTGGGCGAAAGAATTACCAGAGGGGGGCCACCCACCATCCACGAGGGTGGGGGCGTGCCCTACCCCCTAGGCGCGCCCCACTGCCTCGTGGGCCCCCTGGCAGCCCTCTGATGCCCATCTTTGGCTATATGGAGTCTTTCATTGAGGACAAAATCATAAGCTAGCTCACGGGACGAAACTCTGCCGCCACGAGGCGGAACCTCGGCGGAACCAATCTAGGGCTCCGACGGAGCTGTTCTGCTGGGGAAACTTCCCTTCGAGAGGGGGAAATCACCACCATCGTCATCACCATTGATCCTCTCATCGGGAGGGGGTCAATCTCCATCAACATCTTCACCAGCACCATCTCATCTCAAACCCTAGTTCATCTTTTGTATCCAATCTTTCTCCCAAAGCCTCAGATTGGTACCTGTGGGTTGCTAGTAGTGTTTATTACTCCATGTAGTTGATGCTAGTTGGTTTATTCGGTGGAAGATCATATGTTCAGATCCTTTATGCATATTAATACCCCTCTGATTATGAACATGAATATGATTTGTGAGTAGTTACATTTGTTCCTGAGGACATGGGAGAAGTCTTGCTATAAGTAGTCATGTGAATTTGGTATTCGTTCGATATTTTGATGAGATGTATGTTGTCTCTCCTCTAGTGGTGTCATGTGAACGTTGACTACATGACACTTCACCATTGTTTGGGACTAGGGGGAGGCATTGGGAAGTAATAAGTAGATGATGGGTTGCTAGAGTGACAGAAGCTTAAACCCTAGTTTATGCGTTGCTCCGTAAGGGGCTGATTTGGATCCATATGTTTCATGCTATGGTTAGGTTTACCTTAATACTTCTGTTGTAGTTGCAGATGCTTGCAATATGGGTTAATCATAAGTGGGATGCTTCTTCAAGGAAGGACAGTACCCAAGCACTGGTCCACCCACATATCAAATTATCAAAGTACTGAACGCGAATCATATGAGCGTGATGAAAACTAGCTTGACGATAATGCCCATGTGTCCTCAGGAGCGCTTTCCTTTACATAAGAGTTTGTCCAGGATTGTCCTTTGCTACAAAAAGGATTGGGCCATCTTGCTACACCTTACTTACTTATATTACTTGCTACCCATTACAAATTACCTTATCACAAAACTATCTGTTACCGGTAATTTCAGTGCTTGCAGAGAATACCTTAGTAAAAACTGCTTATCATTTCCTTCTGCTCCTCGTTGGGTTCGACACTCTTACTTATCGAAAGGACTAAGATAGATCCCCTATACTTGTGGGTCATCAAGGCTCTTTTCTGGCGCCGTTGCCGGGGAGTGAAGCGCCTTTGGTAAGGAAAAAAATTATATAGTGTGCTGAAATTTACTGTCACTTGTTACTATGGAACATAATCCTTTGAGGGGCTTGTTCGGGGTATCTTCACCTCGACCAGTAGAGCAAAGAGTTGCTCCTCAGCCTACTGAACCTACTGAAAATGTTTACTTTGAAATTCCTTCGGGTATGATAGAGAAACTGTTAGCTAATCCTTTTATAGGAGATGGAACATTACATCCCGATTTGCACCTAATCTATGTGGATGAAGTATGTGGATTATTTAAGCTTGCAGGTATGCCCGAGGATGTTATCAAGAAGAAGGTATTCCCTTTATCTTTGAAGGGAAAGGCATTGACATGGTTTAGGCTATGTGATGATAAGGGATCATGGAACTACAACCGATTGAAATTGGAATCTCATCTGAAGTTTTATCCTATGCATCTTGTTCATCGTGATCGTAATTATATATATATATATATATATATATATATATATATATATATATATATATATATATATATATAATTTTTGGCCTCGCGAAGGAGAAAGCATCGCTCAAGCTTGGGGGAGGCTTAACTCAATGTTATATTCATGCCCCAATCATGAGCTCTCAAGAGAAATTATTATTCAAAAATTTTATGCTCGACTTTCTCTCATAATCGCTCCATGCTCGATACTTCTTGTATTGGATCTTTTATGATGAAGACTATTGAATTCAAATGGGATTTATTGGAAAGAATTAAACGCAACTATAAAGATTGGGATCTCGATGAAGGTAAGGAGTCAGGTATAACACCTAAGTTTGATTGTGTTAAATCTTTTATGCATACCGATGCTTTCCGTGAATTTGGCACTAAATATGGACTTGACTCTAAGATAGTAGCTTCTTTCTGTGAATCCTTTGCTACTCATGTTGATCTCCCTAAGGAGAAGTGGTTTAAATATAATACTCCCATTGAAGTAAAAGTAGTTTCACCTATTAAAGTTGAAGAAAAGACTATCACTTATAATGATTCTGTTGTTCCTACTGCTTATATTGAGAGTCCACCTTTCCCTGTTAGAATAAAGGATCATGCTAAAGCTCCAACTATTGTTCATAAGAGTAATACTAGAACACCTACACACTCTGAGAAAATTAAAGTTGAACCTAGTGTTGCTATGGTTAAAGATCTCTTGGCCGATAATATTGATGGGCATGTTATATACTTCTGTGATGAAGTTGCTAGAATTGCTAGACCCGACACTAAAATAAACATAGACCTGTTGTAGGCATGCCTGTTATTTTTGTTAAAATAGGAGACCATTGCTATCATGGCTTACGTGACATGGGTGCTAGTGCAAGTGCAATACCTCATTCCTTATATAAAGAAATTATGCATGATATTGCACCTGCTGAGATAGAGGAAATTGATGTTACAATTAAACTTGCCAATAGAGACACCGTTTCACCCGTTGGGATTATTAGAGATGTTGAAGTCTTGTGTGGGAAAGTTAAATATCCTGCTGATTTTCTTGTTCTTGGTTCCCCACAAGATAACGTTTGTCCCATTATATTTGGTAGACCCTTCTTGAATACTGTTAATGCTAAGATAGATTGCAATAAGGATATTGTTTCTGTTGGTTTAGGGGATATGTCTGCTACCTCTTGAGCACTGCATTGGTTTTCCCTTGAAGAGGAAAGGGTGATGCAGCAAAGTAGCGTAAGTATTTCTCTCAGTTTTTGAGAACCAAGGTATCAATCCAGTAGGAGGCCACACACAAGTCCCTCGTACCTACACAAACAAATAAGAACCTCGCAACCAACGCGATAAAGGGGTTGTCAATCCCTTCACGGTCACTTACGAGAGTGAGATCTGATAGAGATAGTAATGATAAGATAATTATTTTTGGTATTTTTATGATATAGATTGAAAGTAAAGATTGCAAAATGAAATGCATTGGAAACTTATATGATGGAAAATAGACCCGGGGGGCATAGGTTTCACTAGTGGCTTCTCTCAAGATATCATAAGTATTACGGTGGGTGAACAAATTACTGTCGAGCAATTGATAGAAAAGAGAATAATTATGAGAATATCTAGGTATGATCATGTATATAGGCATCACGTCCGTGACAAGTAGACCGACTCCTGCCTGCATCTACTACTATTACTCCACACATCAACCGCTATCCGGCATGCATCTAGAGTATCAAGTTCATAAGAACAGAGTAACGCATTAGGTAAGATGACATGATGTAGAGGGATAAACTCAAGCAATATGATATAAACCCCATCTTTTTATCCTCGATGGCAACAATACAATACGTGTCGTTTCCCTTTCTGTCACTGGGATTGAGCACCGCAAGATTGAACCCAAAGCTAAGCACTTCTCCCATTGCAAGAAAGATCACTCTAGTAGGCCAAACCAAACTGATAATTCGAAGAGACTTGCAAAGATAACCAATCATGCATAAAAGATTTCAGAGAAGAATCAAATATTGTTCATAGATAGACTTGATCATAAACCCACAATTCATCGGATCTCGACAAACACACCGCAAAAAGAGTTACATCGAATAGATCTTCAAGAAGATCGAGGAGAACTTTGTATTGAGATCCAAAGAGAGAGAGAGAGAGAAGAAGCCATCTAGCTAATAACTATGGACCCGAAGGTCTGAAGTAGACTACTCACACATCATCGGAGGGGCCATGGAGTTGATGTAGAGGCCCTCCGTGATCGATGCCCCCTCCAGCGGAGCTCCGGAAAAGGCCCCAAGACGGGATCTCTTGGGTACAGAAGGTTGCGGCGGTGGAAATAGGGTTTCGTGGTGCTCCTGGATGTTTTTGGGGTATGTGAACATATATAGGAGGAAGAAGTAGGTCGGTTGAGCCACGAGGGGCCCATGAGCGGGGAGGGCGTGCCTAGGGGGGTAGGCACGCCCCCTTCCTCGTGGACACCTCGTTCGTTTCTTGACGTCCACTCCAAGTCCTCTGGATCACGTTTGTTCCAAAAATCACGCTCCCGAAGGTTTCATTCCCTTTGGACTCCGTTTGATATTCCTTTTATGCAAAACACTAAAATAGGCAAAAAACAACAATTTGCACTGGGCCTTGGGTTAATAGGTTAGCCCCAAAAATAATATAAAAGTGTAAAATAAAGCCTAGTAACATCCAAAACAGATAATGTAATAGCATGGAACAAACAAAAATTATAGATACGTTGGAGACTGTCGGTGTCAAAACCAGCGGATCTCGGGTAGGGGGTCCCAAACTGTGCGTCTAAGGCGGATGGTAACAGGAGGCGGGGGACACGATGTTTACCCAGGTTTGGGCCCTCTCAATGGAGGTAATACCCTATGTCCTGCTTGATTAATCTTGATGATATAAGTATTACAAGAGTTGATCTACCACGAGATTGTAGAGGCTAAACCCTAGAAGCTAGCCTATGGTATGATTGTTTTTGTCCTACGGACTAAACCCTCCGGTTTATATAGACACCGGAGGGGGCTAGGGTTACACAGAATCGGTTACAAGGAAGGAGATCTACATATCTGTATTGCCAAGCTTGCCTTCCACGCCAAGAAGAGTCCCATCCGGACACGGGACGAGGTCTTCAATCTTGTATCTTCATAGTCCAACATTCCGGCCAAAGGATATAGTCCGGCTGTCCGGAGACCCCCTAATCCAGGACTCCCTCAGTAGCCCCTGAACCAGGCTTCAATGACGATGAGTCTGAAAGTGCGTTATATCGACTAGGGGGGGGGGGTGAATAGGCGATTTTTATGAAATTCTTCAGTGAGGAATTTGCTGGTGAGGAAATTCCTTAGCGAAGAACTACTAGCAGCAGAATAAGTACTCAAAAGTAAACACAACAGAATACAAGCATAGTCATCATGATGAAATGAAGATAGGCACAGAGTACAGGAAGCTAATCACAGGATAACTCAGGATGAAGACAAACAGACTAAAGAAATTGAACTGAGGAAATTGAGAAAGTCTTCAGTCAAAGTCTTCAAACACAGATATGAACAAACATACAACACAGTTATGAGGAAATGAAAGAGTTGAGGAAATAAAACCAGTAAGCTTGGTGAAGACAATGATTTGGTAGGCCAGTTCCAACTGCTGTCTCAGTTGTACGTCTGGTTGGAGCAGCTGAGTATTTAAACTCAAGGACACACAGTCCCAGACACCCAGTCAAGGACACTTAGTCCAAGACACCCAGTCCTCACCGTATTCTCCTTGAACTAAGGTCACACAGACCTCGTCCAATCACTCGTGGTAAGTCTTTAGGCGACTTCCAAACCTTCACAAACTTGGTCACTCGGTGATCCACTATTCCTCTTGGATGCTCTAGACCATGACGCCTAACCGTCTGGAAGAAGCACAGTCTTCAAAGGTAACAAGCGTCGGATCCACTCAGGATCAATCTCTTCAGTGATGCTCAATCACTTGGGGTTTGTAGGTGTTTGGGTTTTGGGTTTTTCCTCACTTGATGATTTTCGCTCAAAGTCCTCGGAGGATGGGTTGCTCTCAAATGACAAGTGTCAGTTTCTCTCGGAGCAGCCAACCAGCTAGTGGTTGTAGGGGGCGGCTATTTATAGCCTAGGGAGTAGCCCGGCATGATAAGACATAAATGCCCTTCAATGATATGACCGTTAGGTGGATAGATATTTTGGGACAGCTGGCGCATAGCACAGCAACAGTCGGAATTTTGAGCAGCAAAATCCTCAGGGCTACCATGTTCCTCACTGTGTAGGCAATCCGCACTGGCGAATTCCTAACTCCTCAGTCAGGACAAATTCCTCAGAGACCAGAAGAACTTCGTCTCTGTCACTGAAGAAATTGACTGAACTGTATGAGATTTCCAATGGCTTCACTCGAAGGGATTGGTAGGTGTAGGATTTGAGTTGAGCATCACATGGAAATTTTTCCTTAGTATTTCCTCGACCCCCTTTAACAGTATGGTGTTTCCTATGACTCAAGAAAGAGAAAAAACAAAACTATGAAAACGAAAGCCTTCAAGCTTCATATTTCTCGCATGAATATCAAGTCTTCACGGACACACCAATTTCTTCACTTTCAAAGTCTTCATGAAAGTCTTCAGAAATACCAAAATCTTCAGTCGAAGATATTCATTTTTAGGGGTCGACTTTTCCTGTAAATATCAAACTCCTCATAGACTTATAGACCTGTGTACACTCACACATGCATTAGTCCCTTAACCTATAAGTCTTCAATACACCAAAATCACTAAGGGGCACTAGATGCACTTACAATCTCCCCCTTTTTGGTGATTGATGACAATATAGGTTAAGTTTTCAACGGGGATAAACATATGAAGTGTAAATACCGATATTGAGGAATTTGATTGCAAGATATAGAAGAACTCCCCCTGAAGATGTGCATAGTGAGGAATTTGCTTTTAAAGCAATGCACACTCGAAGAGTTGAATCATGGAGATCTCCCCCTATATCTTGTAATTCATACACGCATTTAACATATAATATGAAGAATTTGAAATGCATGATGAAATATGGTGCCTGATGAAATTCAGCATGCGCACAATAATATTAACAAGGAATAAGCATGCAGAATAGTGCATCAAGAGTATCAGAGCACAGTGCATCAAAAGTATCAGAGCACCATTGGGTTTAAGATTACAACTCGATCCAATAAAGTTTTAGAAGAACGAGAGTTGTAACTTAGCAAAAAAAACGCCCATATAGTAGACCTGCTTGAAGACTAACTCATATTTCTCCCCCTTTGTCATCGAATGACCAAAAGGATCGAAAATGAGGACTAACGCCCCTGAAGATAATCATGTTGATGAAGGAGCGCCAGCGTTGTTGGGGTCGTTTGTTGATGTAGGGCCTGCCGTAGTGTCGTCCAAATCTTCATGTTCATCAGTGTCGCGTGATGAAGAATATGAGCTGGCCACCAGAGAAGGAACCTTGACCTTCTTGAATTTCTTCGGTGGAGGTGCAGACCAGTCAAAATCTTCATTAAGACCCATGTTCTTCTGATCTTCTTCACCATACAGATGTGACAGGATTGCCCAGGTGCGTCCGAAGACTTGATGGAGGTAGTAGTGGTTTTTCTTCACTGCATTGTGTGTGGCAGTCATGTTGTGAAGAAGTGAACCAAACTGACGCTTAACCCATTTGTGATTTCGATCCACCTTCTGGTGAAGACTAAGTAGACGTTCATGGTCAGTCATCACGCACGGAGCAGTGGCTTGAGGAGTGGACTTAGGTGCATTGGCAGAGTCATGTGTGGCAGAGTCATCATTGGTGGAATAAGATGCAACTTTGCGAAACTGACCATCCAATGGACGAATGCCTTCATCAATTACAGCTGGTGCCTTGCCCTTTCCATCAACTAAGGAATATGTCTGCTTGAGGACTTCAATTGGGGGCAAGTAGCTGAGATGATTCTGGAAATCAGCTTTGTAGTTGAGTGAAGACCTTGTCCTGAGGAATCTCATGATCCAAGGTGCATAAGGCTTCAGCTCAAACGGAGACAGTGCAACATTGGCCATAGTCCTCATGAAGAAATCGTGATAATTGACAGGAATGCCATGAACGATGTTGAATATCAGATTCTTCATGATGCCAACAATTTCCTCATCAGATGAGTCATGGCCTTTGATGGGACTGATTATCCTCGTAAGAATATGATAGACAGTTCTGGGCACGTACAACAATTCCTTCACAAGGAATTTGGTTCGTGGGGCCTGACCTGGTTTCAAAGGCTTCATCAGCACCTGCATGTAATGATGTGTGAGCTCAAGTTCACTATAGATGCAGCGAGCTTCTTCAAGGGGAGGACTGAGTGGTAGAGCACGAAGCAATTCAGAGGCTGGTGCAGTGTAGTGAGTGTTTTCAGACATCCAGTCCAGCACCCATGAATTCACATCTTCAGCATCTCCGGTGATGTGCAACGTTGCATAGAATTGAAGAATCAGTTCCTCATTCCAATCGCAGATGTCAGAGCAAAAGTTGAGCAGCCCAGCATCGTGAAGAACACTGAGGACTGGTGCGAAGCACGGCAGAGATTCCATATCCACGTGAGGAATATGCTCATGGTAGAAAATCTTCTCCTTGTTGAACAACACTGAGGAATAGAAATTTGCTTGACTAGCAGTCCAGAAACGCCTCTTCCTAATGCGAGCAGAGTCATATGGGTTGTAATCTTCGAAGAATACGTGCTCGCCGAAGAAATCATCAGCCTTAAACTTTTGCTTGCGTGAGAATGGATCCTTTGGCTTCGGCAGAGGAGTGTCAGTGAGTTGCATCACGACTTCAGGAATCTCAATCGCAGGTTCTTCAGGCTGAGGAATTTCTGGTTCCTCCTCAGTGGCAGTCTGCGTAGTTGGTTGTGCAGCAGCAGCAGTTTCATCAGCGCTAGTGGATGGAATTTCCTCATCGACAGATGTAGTGGGATGAGTTTCTTCAGAGCCCATGTGAACAGTTTGTGTGGGGGACTGAGGAATTTGCTGTAGAGGAGTGAACATTGGAGAGTTTGGATGCTGACTTTCCTAGAATTCATCACTGATGACGGGTGTGGAGCAGCCAATGTCCACATCATCATCTTCCATTTCTTCAACGCCAGCCTCTTCAGCTGTGAACTGAGGCATAGGCGAGGAGATGATAGGTGTTGAAGGGATCGCATCCACTTCAATTTCTTCATCCAATGGTTCAAACGAGGCAGCAGAATGAGTTTCTTCATCAGATCCGCTGGGGATCACATATTCTTCATCAAAAGGAACAAGGTCCTTTGATGTCCTGGTTGAGATGGGAACAACATCAGTCGGATGTGCAAATGAACTTGTCATAGGCTTCATTTTCTTCGGAGCTGAAGAATCCGAAGCAGTTGATGCTTTCCTTTTCTTCACTGCAGCACGCTCTGCAGCCTTGATCTTCTTCACATCTGATGCAGATGGAAGGATTGGAGTTGAAGTTGGTGCAGGAGCAGCTGAGGAATCTGGTTGATTTTCTTCAGGCACAACTGATGCAGTTGCCCTGATTTCTTCAGTTTCTTCAGGCGCACCACAAGTGGATGCCCTGACAATTTCTTCAGCGGCTGGAGTGCAGTCATCAGCCCTGGAACTCACATTTTCTTTAGCAGCCTGATTTTCATCAGCGGTGCTGGCATGTTCTTGAGTCGGCTGAGCAGATGCTTCAGCCTGAGGAATTTCCTGTTGCATTGGGGCAGCAACATTTGAAGTGAACTGTTCAGTTATCTTTACAAATCTAACTTTGGCTCCTTGCCAATCAGCATAGTAGGCTTTGAAGTCATCGCTGAGGGTTTTGATTTCAGATTGGATTTTTGCAAGTTCATTAGTTGTCATAGTGACAACGTTGTTCTTCAGAATTTTCTCCTTCTTGTACCGCGCTTTCTTGATCTGCCTGGCCTTCTCAAATTTCCACTTTTCTTCTTGAATGAAGTGGGTCAGCATGTGACTTTGGCTAGGAGTCAGCTTGAAGTCAGACAAGGGAGTGTTGGGGTCCTTGTGCCAATCATCAATGTAGTCGAGGATCAGCTTGGGATCCAAAAGCAGTGACACCTCTGATCCTTTGGCTCTAGAGGCCCTGACTTGCCTGTCTCTGATGATTTTTGCAAGTTCATCATCATCAGCTTCGTCTTCATCAGACGACACTTGGAAAGTGACTTGCTTCTTTTGAGGACTTGGGCGCGGACCTCGTCCAGCAGTGGCCTTTGTCTTCAGTAGTGAGGGGCCAGCTGAGGAACTTGGTGCAACTGAGGAACTAGCTAAGACACCTGAGGCAATGGAGATGCCGACAGTCCTTTGGCACGAAGCGAGATGCACAAGTGCTGAGGATTTGGTTGGAACAGCTGAAGGCTTCGGCGGAGGAGCTGAGGACTTTGGAGGAATAGGAGCAGCATGAGGAATTGGCCGTGAGGGCTTTGATGATTCTGGCTATGAGGGCATTGCTGAGGAACTTGGCCTTGAGGGCATTGTTGGTGAAGCACTTGGCTTGCGCACAGGCTTCTTTGACATAGCCTTCTTTGGCTTGACAGCAAAGGCCTCAACAGAGGCAGCAGCAGCAGCAGAGTCTTCGTTAAATTTCCTCACTGCTTCGCTAGCTTGCTTAGCCAGCTTGGCTTGGCGCTTGGCCCATTCATTAGGATAGTCCTCACCTCGCTTGAGGCTGGTGGGATCAGCAATCTGGCCAGGTGCCAATGGAGCTCTTGGGAATGGAGGATTGAGTGCGAATTTCTTCATATACTTAGGAGTGACATATCTGTACTCCCTCCATTCTCTTGCCCATCTCCTCTCTATTTTTGAATGCGCACTTAGCGCTCATTCTTGGTTTCCTCAGTACGTGTGCAGTACCCAGCATATATGTCATCAGGGATCTCAAATGCTGTATTTACCTCAGGCCTCTTTCCTCCCTTCTGTGGCCTTTTACTATCAGCCATTTTCTTCAGTTGAGGAATTTGAACAATCGAATTCTCTGAAGAAGTATGCAACTTTTCTTCGAGGAACACTGCAAATGAGTTAAGTTGATGAGAACCTAGTGATTCAGCAGCTGACATGTGTACCTGTGAATAGAGTATAGTTGCGAGGAATTTGGAGAGGTCATATGCGTTCGTAGAAGGTTTTTCAAAATGAACAGGTTTGAGGAATTTGACCAGATGAGTCTTGAAGATTTTCACTAAGCGTTCTTTGTCTTAGGTTCCAGAGTTGTATAGATCGAAGATCCACACAATTGAGGAATCTTGAAGAAAAATGATGCTTAGAGAAACGAATCAAGAACAGATGACTTGTGAGGTGTTAAGTGTGTGAAGATATGAAGAAAAATACCTTTGAAGATTTTGTAGATAATCATTCGAATCAACGAGGGCAGTAAAAGTAACTTTTATTTACCCTGGATGAAGAACACGACGAACTGGAGTGAGGAGATGTGAAGTTCGTCTGTGCAGATCTTCCACGCCCTAACTTGGCGGAGGAAGACGGCTACAATGGTGGCGGAGTGAAGATGTCCACGGTCGGCGCGAGTACGTCGGCGACGAGGTCGAGGTAGTGAAGCTCTTCCTCACTAGTGGCGATGAAGTAGCAGCGGCGCTAGGGTTTGAGAAGCTCGAGCTGGAGAGAGAGGTCAAGCGGAGTAAAAGAAGTGAGGAAGGGAAGGAGGGGTATTTACAGCCATGGTGAAAAACTGCTCGCCCGAAGAAATTTGGACGAACGTGCCCCTGACCCTTCTCATTCGCATGACATGTGTCACCCACGTAGTGAGAGGTGGAGATCGTGTTAGATCGTGGGTGAGTGGATAAGTGTATCGAGGGATGCAGAACGGTTTGAGCGGCAAAACCGAAAATTTTGATAAGATAGGTTTTAAAGTTCCGCTCGCAATTTCTTTAGCTGAAAAGGACACAATGAAGATTTTGAACAAGTTTCAAATAGAACGCACATGAAGAATTTGTGAACAGATTGGGTTGAGTATAGCATAGAGGGGAAGGGTCCGATCACATTCACTTAGCAGAAAACCAACTTGAAGAAATAGCAATAAGTGAATGCTGTAGAGGACATAAACTCATATATATATCCAATGAAGAAAAACGACGGAACCAGTGAAGACTATGCAAAGTTGAAGAATATGAATAATTTGAGGAATTTCAACTTTTGGTGGTGGCGTGACCCACCGTATAAGAATGATGATTTCAGACACCGCATACAATTATCGTAGGGTTCTGAGAATCAAATTCTTCGTTAATTTCTTCACACTAAGAGTGTTATTCTTCATTGATTGAAGAAAAACGTTTCTTCATGTGTTGCACATCTAAGTCATCAATTTTGCATAAGTGTTAGGATGAGTGTCCTTTTCAAAGAACATTCGAAGATTCTAGGATATTTAGCTCACACCGCAACTTGCTAAATCTCTTCTCATCCAAGGGCTTTGTGAAGATATCGGCTAGCTGTTCTTCAGTCTTCACATGCTCAATAGAAATGTTGCCCTTCAACACATGATCACGAAGAAAATGATGACGAATCTGAATGTGCTTTGTCTTTGAGTGCTGAACTGGGTTGTGTGCAATCTTGATGGCACTCTCATTGTCACAGAAGAGAGGTACATTCTTCATGTTGACGCCGTAGTCCTTGAGAGTTTGCTTCATCCATAGCAATTGGGCATAGCAAGAACCAGCGGGAATGTACTTAGCTTCAGCAGTAGATAGTGATACGCAATTCTGTTTCTTCGAGGACCAACAGACCAAAGATCGTCCGAGGAAATGACATGTACTAGATGTTGACTTGTGATCCACACGATCACTAGCATAGTCAGAGTCAGAATATCCAACAAGATCAAAAGCCGAGCCCTTGGGGTACCATAAATCCAAGTGTTGGTGTGTGAGCTAGATATCGAAGAATATGCTTCACAGCCTTATGGTGTGATTCCTTCGGTGCAGCTTGAAATCGGGCACACATGCAAACGCTAAGCATTATATCTGGCCTAGATGCACATAAGTATAATAAGGAACCTATCATGGAGCGGTATACCTTATGATCGAAGTCAATACCATTTTCATCAGTGCACAGATGGCCATTTGTGGGCATAGGAATTTTGACGCCTTTGCAATCTTGCATGCCGAATTTCCTCAGTACATCCTTGAGGTATTTCTCCTGAGATATGAATATGCCATTGTGTTGTTGATGAATTTGAAGACCTAAGAAGAATTTCAACTCTCCCATCCTAGACATTTGATATTCTTCACTCATCATATAGGCAAATTCATCACTGTAACGTTGGTCAGTACAACCAAAGATAATATCATCAACATATACTTGGCACACAAACAATTCACCATCATAAGATTTAGTGAAAAGAGTAGGGTTGAGTGAACCGGGTTTGAAGCCTTTCTTCATGAAGAGTTCCTTCAAAGTATCATACCAAGCCCATGGGGCCTGCTTGAGGCCATAGAGGGCCTTGTTGAGTCTGAAGACTTTGTCAGGATTATTTGGATCTTCAAAACCTGGGGGTTGAGCAACATACACTTCTTCCTCAAGCTTACCATTGAGGAATGCACTTTTCACATCCATTTGATATAGAGTGATATCATGATGGTTAACATAAGCAAGTAATATGCGAATAGCCTCAAGTCTAGCAACAGGTGCAAAAGTTTCATCGAAATCAATTCCTTCAACCTGTGTGTAGCCTTGAGCTACAAGCCGTGCCTTATTCCTCACCATAAGGCCATTTTCATCTTGCTTGTTGCGGTAGATCCACTTTGTGCCGATGATATTGTGCTTGCGAGGATCTGGACGTTTGACCAGTTCCCAGACATTGTTGAGCTCGAACTGATGTAATTCTTCTTGCATGGCCTGAATCCACTCAGGCTCCAGAAATGCTTCATCTACCTTAGTGGGCTCTGTAATAGAGACAAAAGCATACTGCCCACATAAGTTAGACAAATGTGAAGCTTTTGAGCATGTGAGAGGACCTGGCGCTTTGATGTCATTGATGATCTTTTCAACTTGCACTTCTTTTGCAATGCGAGGATGAGCTGGTTGTCATTGAAGAATTTGATCAGTGTTTTCTTCAGCACCATTTTCTTCAGGTGCATTAGCTCGACGTTCTTCATGTTCTGGAATGAATTCTTCAGTAGATTCTTCAGTAGGAATGACATCCTCAGTAGCCTTGAACTTGATAGTTTCCTCAGGTGCTGGTTCATCTATCACAGTAGGTAGGTGCTCTCTTTGCAAGCCATTAGTTTCATCGAAGCGCACATCTACAGTTTCAACAACTTTGTGAAGAACGTTGCTGAAGACTCTGTAGGTATGCGAGTCCTTTTCGTAACCAAGCATAAAACCTTCATGTGCTTTCGGTGCAAATTTTGAGTTGTGATGAGGATCTCTAACCCAACATTTAGCACCGAAGACTTTGAAATAACTTACATTGGGTTTCTTATCAGTGAGGAGTTCATAGGCAGTCTTTTTGAAGAATTTGTGAAGATATACTCTGTTGATGATGTGGCACGCAGTATCAATTACCTCAGTCCAGAAGCGACGAGGCGTTTTGTATTCATCAAGCATAGTGTGAGCCATCTCAGCAAGAGTCCTGTTCTTGCGCTCCACGACGCCATTCTGCTGAGGAGTGTAAGGAGCAGATAACTCATGAGTGATACCAAGTTCATCAAGATAGTCATCGAGACCAGAATTCTTGAACTCAGTGCCATTGTCACTTCTGATGTGCTTGATCTTCACACCAAAGTTGGTTGAAGCCCTCGAGGAAAATCGTTTGAAGACTTCCTGCACTTCATGTTTGTAAGTAACAAGGTGTACCCATGTGTAACGAGAATAATCATCAACAATAACGAAGCCGTATTGAGATGCTTCATTTGAGATAGCAGAACAATGATTAGGACCAAAGAGATCCATGTGAAGCAATTCAAATGGGCGAGTGGTGGTCATGATAGTCTTCGCTGGATGCTTGGCCTTGGTCATCTTCCCAGCTTCACAGGCTCCGCATAGATGATCCTTGAGGAATTTGACATTCTCGATGCCAATGACATGCTTCTTCTTTGCAAGCGTGTGCAAATTCCTCATGCCTGCATGACCAAGTCGTCGATGCCAGAGCCAACCTTCTAAAGCTTTTGCAAGTAAGCACACGGCTGGTTGTGGTCCTGTAGAGAAATCAACAATATACAGGTCTCCTCTCCTAAAGCCTTCGAAGACTTTGGAATTGTCAGCTTCCATAACCACAACACAACGGTACTTGCCGAAGACAACAACCATATCAAGATCACAAAGCATTGAGACAGACATAAGGTTGTATCCTAAGGACTCAACAAGCATGACTTTGTCCATGTGTCGATCCTTTGTAATCATAACCTTACCTAGACCCAATACCTGACTTTTGCCTTTGTCAGCAAAGATGATATGCTTCAGATGCGTCGGAGATAATGGAGCATCCATCAATAGATTCTTGTCACCAGTCATGTGGTTTGTACATCCACTATCAAGAACCCACTCAGTGGCTTTGGGTTGATCATCCTTGGCACCCTTTGCCATGAAGCAATAGGTGGGAGCGTAGTCATCATCGCCTTCATCAGCCTTGTTGGTGAGGTCATTTTCTTCAGTGTTGAAGATAGACTTGCTGACGAATGCAGTAGCGAGAGCTAGGCTCGCCACTCTGGATTCAGACTCCTCAGATGACTCCTCTTCCTCATTTTCTTTGGATTCAGCCTCAGAGTCCATTTCCTTGCCAATGAATGCCTAGCCTTCTTGGAGTTGCTCTTCTTGTGATATGAAGGCTTTGAGGATTTTGATGATGAGGATTTTGTGGATTTCTTCTTTTTCTTTGCATCATCAGAACTGTAATCCTTGTATTTCTTCTTCTTTGATTCCTTTTCCCACTGAGGACAATCTTGAATGAAATGTCCAGGTTTTTTGCACTTGTGACAGAGCCTCTTCTTGTAGTCACTGGATGAGGAATCATTGCTCCTTGAGGATCTTCCAAGGCGACCACATCTTGAGAACTTTTGGAACTTCTTCACGAGCAGAGCCAGATCATGGCTCAGTTCTTCAGGATCACCAAGGCTGCTACCAGAGTCTTCATCTTCGGACTCAGATACTGCCTTGGCCTTCAGTGCACGTGTTCTGCCATAGCTTGAACCATAGAGATCTCTCTTTTTAGCAAGTTGGAACTCATGAGTATTTAGCCTCTCGAGAATATCAGCGGGATCAAGTGACTTGTAATCAGCACGTTCTTGTATCATCAATGCCAGAGTGTCAAATGAGGAATCAAGCGATCTCAGCAATTTCTTCACCACCTCATGGTCGGTGATGCCAGTGGCACCAAGTGCTTGAAGCTCATTTGAGATGTCAGTGAGGCGATCGAAGGTTTGTTGAACATTTTCATTGTCGAGTCTTTTGAAGCGGTTGAAGAGATTGCGAAGAACATCAACTCGAGAGTCACGCTGAGTTGAGACTCCTTCATTCACTTTGGACAACCTGTCCGAGATAAGCTTTGCTGTTTCCAAAGCACTCACTCTGCCATACTGTCCTTTTCTCAGATGGCCACATATGATATTCTTTGCTTGAGAGTCGAGTTGCTTGAATCTCTTCACATCGGCAGCACTCAGAGAAGGTGTGACTGAGGGAACACCATTTTCCACAACATACCAGAGATCGTTATCAATTGCTTCAAGATGCATTCGCATCTTATTCTTCTAGTAGGGGTAGTCCGTCCCATCGAAGGTAGGACACCCAGCAGAGACCTTGATCATACCTGCGTCGACATAACTAAAACTCTAGGCGGTTAAACCAAAATCACACAGAACAAGGGAGTACCTTGCTCTGATACCAATTGAAAGTGCGTTATATCGACTAGAGGGGGGGGGTGAATAGGCGATTTTTATGAAATTCTTCACCGAGGAATTTGCTGGTGAGGAAATTCCTTAGCAAAGAACTACTAGCAGCGAAATAAGTACTCAAAAGTAAACACAACAGAATACAAGCATAGTCATCATGATGAAATGAAGACAGGCACAGAGTATAGGAAGCGTAATCACAGGGTAACTCAGGATGAAGACAAACAGACTGAAGAAATTGAACTGAGGAAATTGAGAAAGTCTTCAGTCAAAGTCTTCAAACACAGATATGAACAAACATACAACACAGTTATGAGGAAATGAAAGAGTTGAGGAAATAAAACCAGTAAGCTCGGTGAAGACAATGATTTGGTAGACCAGTTCCAACTGCTGTCTCACTTGTACATCTGGTTGGAGCGGCTGAGTATTTAAACTCGAGGACACACAGTCCCGGACACCCAGTCAAGGACACTTAGTCCAAGACACCCAGTCCTCACCGTATTCTCCTTGAACTAAGGTCACACAGACCTCGTCCAATCACTCGTGTTAAGTCTTCAAGCGACTTCCAAACATTCACAAACTTGGTCACTCGGCGATCCACTATTCCTCTTGGATGCTCTAGACCATGACGCCTAACCGTCTGGAAGAAGCACAATCTTCAAAGGTAACAAGCGTCGGATCCACTCAGGATCAATCTCTTCAGTGATGCTCAATCACTTGGGGTTTGTAGGTGTTTGAGTTTCGGGTTTTTGGTTTTTCCTCACTTGATGATTTTCGCTCAAAGTCCTCGGAGGATGGGTTGCTCTCAAATGACAAGTGTCAGTTTCTCTCGGTCTCGGAGCAGCCAACCAGCTAGTGGTTGTAGGGGGCGGCTATTTATAGCCTAGGGAGAAGCCCGACATGATAAGACATAAATGCCCTTCAATGATATGACCGTTAGGTGGATAGATATTTTGGGACAGCTGGCGCATAGCACAACAACTGTTGGAATTTTGAGTAGCAAAATCCTCAGGGCTATCATGTTCCTCACTGCGTAGGCAATCGGCACTGGTAAATTCCTAACTCCTCAGTCAGGACAAATTCCTCAGAGACCAGAAGAACTTCATCTCTGTCACTGAAGAAATTGACTGAACTGTATGAGATTTCTAATGGCTTCACTCGAAGGGATTGGTAGGTGTAGGATTTGAGTTGAGCATAACATGGAAATTTTTCCTTAGTATTTCCTCGACCCCCTTTAACAGTACGGTGTTTCCTATGACTCAAGAAAGAGAAAAAACAAAACTATGAAAACCAAAGTCTTCAAGCTTCATATTTCTCGCATGAATATCAAGTCTTCACGGACACACCAATTTCTTCACTTTCAAAGTCTTCATGAAAGTCTTCAGAAATACCAAAATCTTCAGTCGAAGATATTCATTTTTAGGGGTCGACTTTTCCTGTAAATATCAAACTCCTCATAGACTTATAGACCTATGTACACTCACACACACATTAGTCCCTTAACCTAGAAGTCTTCAATACACCAAAATCACTAAGGGGCACTAGATGCACTTACAGAGTCCGGCGCGCAGATTTGGCTTCAGCATTGCAAGGTGATACGTCTCCGTCGTATCTACTTTTCCAAACACTTTTGCCCTTGTTTTGGACTCTAACTTGTATGATTTGAATGGAACTAACCCGGACTGACGCTGTTTTCAGCAGAATTGCCATGGTGTTGTTTTATGTGCAGAAAACAAATATTCTCGGAATGACCTTAAACTCCATGGAACATCTTAGGAAAAATAATAAAAAATCCTCGCCAAAGATGAAGACCAGGGGGCCCACACCCTTCTCATGAGGGTGGGGGGAGCCCCCCCTAGGGCGCGCCCCCTACCTTGTGAGCCCCCTGGATGCCCTCCGACGCCAACTCCAACTCTATATATTTGCTTTCGAAGAGAAAAAAATAAGAGAGAAGAAATCATCGCGTTTTACGATACGGAGCCGCTGCCAAGCCCTAAAACCTCTCGGGAGGGCTGATCTGGAGTCCGTTCGGGGCTCCGGAGAGGGGGATTCGTCGCCGTCGTCATCATCAACCATCCTCCATCACCAATTTCATGATGCTCACCGCCGTGCGTGAGTAATTCCATCGTAGGCTTGCTGGACGGTGATGGGCTGGATAAGATTTATCATGTAATCGAGTTAGTTTTGTTAGGGTTTGGTCCCTAGTATCCATTATATTCTGAGATTGATGTTGCTATGACTTTGCTATGCTTAATGCTTGTCACTAGGGCCCGAGTGCCATGATTTCAGATCTGAACCTATTATGTTTTCATGAATATATGTGAGTTCTTGATCCGATCTTGCAAGTCTATAGTCACCTACTATGTGTTATGATCCGGCAACCCCGAAGTGACAATAATCGGGACCACTCCCGGTGATGACCATAGTTTGAGGAGTTCATGTATTCACTATGTGCTAATGCTTTGTACCGGTTCTCTATTAAAAGGAGGCCTTAATATCCCTTAGTTTCCAATAGGACCGCGCTGCCACGGGAGGGTAGGACAAAAGATGTCATGCAAGTTCTTTTCCATAAGCACGTATGACTATATACGGAATACATGCCTACATTACATTGATGAATTGGAGCTAGTTCTATGTCACCCTATGTTATGACTGTTACATGATGAACCACATCCGGCATAATTATCCATCACTGATCCGGTGCCTACGAGTTTTCCATATACTGTTTCTCGCTTATTTACTTTCCCGCTGCTACTGTTACAATCACTACAAAATACCAAAAACATTACTTTTACTGTATTTACTTTTGTTGCCGCTACCACCACTATCATATTACCTTGCTACTAAACACTTTGCTGCAGATACTAAGTTTCCAGGTGTGGTTGAATTGACAACTCAGCTGCTAATACTTGAGAATATTCTTTGGCTCCCCTTGTGTCAAATCAATAAATTTGGGTTGAATACTCTACCCTCGAAAGCTGTTGCGATCCCCTATACTTGTGGGTCATCAAGACTAATTTCTGGCGCTGTTGCCGGGGAGCATAGCTCTATTCTTTGAGTCACTTGGGATTTATATCTGCTTACCATTATGAAGAACTTGAGAGATCCAAAAACCAAGATCTATCCCTCAACTACGAGGGGAGGTAAGGAACTACCATCTAGCTCTGCACTTGATTCACCTTCTATTATGAGTAAGTTTGCGACACCTACACCTGCTTCTGCTATTCGTTCTGATATGTCGCATGTTATTGATGATGCCACTTCTGCTATGCATGATACTTATGATGAAACTGCTTCTATGCCTGATACTACTGTACCCCTTGGTGAATTTCTTGATGAACAAATTGCTAGGGCTAGAGAAAAAGAAATTATTGAATTTGAATACGATGATGATAGTGATGATGAAAATATGCCTGTTATTCCTGAGGGCTATCTTTTTGATATGGAATCTTCTACCGCTATTTTAGCTTGCAAAGATAGATATGAGCTCAAGAGGTTATTAGTTAAATGGAACAAATAATCACTTAGAGATAAAATGAAACCCGACCCTGCTTTTGCTACTTCACCTATATGTGTTCCTGATAAGGATTATGAATTCTCTGTTGATCCTGATATAATTACTTTGGTTGAATCTGATCCATTTTATGGCTATGAATCTGAAACTGTTGTGGCACATCTTACTAAGTTAAATGATATAGCTGCCCTGTTTACTAATGATGAGAGATCGTGTTACTTTTATATACTCAAAATATTTCCGTTCTCATTAAAGGGTGATGCTAAGATATGGTTTAATTCTCTTGATCCTGGTTGTGTGCGTAGTCCCCAGGATATGATTTATTACTTCTCTGCTAAATATTTCCCTGCTCATAAGAAACAAGCTGCTTTGAGGGAAATATACAACTTCGTGCAAATTAAAGAAGAGAGTCTCCCACAAGCTTGGGGGAGGCTTCTCAAGTTACTTAATGCTTTGCCTGATCATCCTCTTAAGAAACCTGAAATACTTGATATCTTTTATAATGGACTAACTGATGCTTCCAGAGATTACCTAGATAGTTGTGCTGGTTGTCTTTTCAGGGAAAGAACACCGGATGAAGCTGAAATTCTATTGAATAATATGTTGACAAATGAAAATAATTGGGCACCTCCTGAGCCAGCTCCTGAGCCAACTCCTGCTCCAATTTCGGAGCCTATTCTTAAACCAACTCCGAAGAAGAGAGGTGTTCTATTTCTCAGTCCCGAAGATATGCAAGAGGCAAAGAAATCTATGAAAGAAAATGGTATTAAAGCTGAAGACGTTAAGAATTTACCTCCTATTGAAGAAATACATGGTCTTAATATACCGCCTGTTGAAGAAACATATGATCTTAATTCTTTATTTACTGAAGAACCTCCTGATCCTGATATCCCGACACAGGTAGTAAAGGTAAATTCTCTCTATAGATATGATAAAGCTGAAGTCCCTCCTACTAAAATTGCTAGTCAGTGCTTGGATGAGTTTGATAACTTTATGTTTAAGCAAGACGACTTCAATGCTTATTTTGGTAGACAATTAAAAGAAAATGCTTATATGATTAGACGCTTGGGTGATTATATGGCTAATATTAAAGGTGAACTTAAACTTGTTAGCAAACATGCTTCTATGGTTACCACTCAAGTCGGACAAGTACTTAAGGCTCAAAAAGAAGTGCTTGATGAAATGAATAGTAAGAAAAATGATTATGCTGTTAGAGTGGCTACTAGAACTGGTAGAATGACTCAGGAACCTTTGTATCCTGAAGGCCACCCTAAGATAATCGAGCAAGATTCTCAAAGAAATAATATTGATGTTCCTAATTCTTCTAAAAAGAAGAAGAAGAAAAATGATAGAACTGTGCAAACTTCTAGTGAACCTATTGCTGAACCACCTGATAATCCAAATGATATTTCTATATCTAATGCTGAAACACAGTTTGGTAATGAACATGAACCTAATGAAAATATTAATGATGATGTTCATAATGATGCTCAACCTAGTAATGATAATGATGTAGAAATTGAACCTGCTGTTGATCTTGATAACCAACAATCAAAGAATCAACATTATGATAAAAGAGACTTTGTTGCTAGGAAACATGGTAAAGAAAGGGAACCTTGGGTTCAGAAACCCATGCCTTTTCCTCCGAAACCATCCAAGAAAAAAGATGATGAGGATTTTGAGCACTTTGCTGAAATGATTAGGCCTATCTTTTTGCGTATGCAATTAACTGATGTGCTCAAAACAAATCCTTATGCTAAATATATGAAGGATATCATTACTAATAAAAGAAAGATACCGAAAGCTGAAATTTCCACCATGCTTTCTAATTATACTTTTAAGGGTGGAATAACAAAGAAACTTGGAGACCCCGGAGTACCTACTATACCTTGCTCCATTAAAAGAAATTATATTAAAACTGCTTTATGTGATCTTGGAGCCGGTGTTAGTGTTATGCCTCTCTCTTTATATCGTAGACTTGACTTGAATAAGCTGACACCTACCGAAATATCTTTGCAAATGGCTGATAAATCAACTGCTATACCTGTCGGTATCTGTGAGGATGTGCCTGTTGTGGTTGCAAATGTTACTATTTTAACGGACTTTGTTATTCTTGATATTACCGAGGATGATAGTATGTCTATTATTCTTGGAAGACCTTTTCTTATACTGCAGGGGCTGTTATTGACTGCAACAAAGGCAATGCCACTTTTCATGTTAATGGTAATGAGCATATGGTACACTTTCCGAGGAAACAACCTCAAGTTCATAGTATCAACTCCATTGGAAAAATTTCATCGATTATGATTGGAGGTTTTGAATTTCCTCTTCCTACTGTCAAAAAGAAATATGATATACGTATTATAGGGGATGTGCATATCCCCGTTGAGGTAACTTAGTGTTATTCGAAATTTCTCCGGTTTCATGATTATCAGAATGAGTTTGTTAACAAGACTTGATCAACCTTATTAGTGGATTCTTTTTGATGAGCATGAGGTGGATGAAACTAGAAGCACAACCTTCTGTACCCCACTTTTACTTTCTATTGTTTATATTAAATAAAGTAAAAATAGTATTTTTCTGTCTGTTTCCTGACTTATCCGTGCAATATAAAAATATCTCGAAAATAAAAGTCCTCAGAATGCCATGCCAATTTAATATGATTTTTTCGGGATTATTTGAGGATTTAATGTGCAAAAATTACCGCGGGAGGAGCTGCCACCTGGCCACGAGGGTGGTGGGTGCGCCCCCCTTTAGGGCGCGCCCCCTGCCTCGTGGGCCCATGGTGGCCCTCCTCCACTTATCCCAGCACCCATCTTCTTCCTCTGTCTCACACAAACCCGAAAACCCAACTCAAGCACGAGTTCCAGCCACTTTTGCTGTGATTTTCGATCTCCTTGCTCAAAGCACCTCTCGCAAAACTGCTTGGGGAGATTGTTCCTTGGTATGTGACTCCTCCACTGGTCCAATTAGTTTTTGTCCTAGTGCTTTATTCTTTGCAAATTTGTGCTGCATAGGTGACCATGTTCTTGAGCTTGCATGTCAAATTTATATGGTTCCAAGTAGTTCTAATGCTTGATATAGGCTCTAGGCACTTGTAGGAGTAGTTGCTATCAGTTTTATTGAAGTTGGTTCACTTTTGTTTGAAGTTACTAAGAATTTCAGATTATTTCAGAAAAATAATGAGGAGATTTTTGAGGGGCTCATCGAGCCAAAGCTCAAAGGAAAAGGCACCAAAGCCTAAGTATAATTTGCCGCGCACCATGGAGATTCGGGTGTGTGAATGGCCTTCTGATGATTTCTTGAGAGCAGCCAGTATCTATGAAGATTTTCATGAATTGGCTCACAATGCAGGCCTCGCCACTTTCCTCCACGACCAATGCGATCAGTATCTCTTACTCACAAATACTTTTGTGCAAAACTTTCATTTTCATTCTAGGAACTCACCACCTACGGTGGAGTTTCATTTATATGATGAGCATAAGGAGATGTCACTTTATGATTTCTGTTGGATTTGTTTAGTCCCTTTTGAGGGCAAGACAGAAAAACCACATCATGATGATGTGGCTGGGTTTATTGATACTATCACTGTAGGAGAAACTAGGAAGGTTTCCGATGCATGAATTACTAGCATACATTTTCCTGTCTTACGTTACTTTGCATTATTTGCTAGTCGTTGTTTAATTGGACGCGGAAACTGTGGAAACCTTAGTATCCCTGATATAATTATTCTGCACCACGGTATATATAGTGATAACACTTTTAGTATGGGCGGTATTATTGCTAGACGGTTAAGTATGAACCGTACTAAGGGTCCCATCTTTGGAGGCATCTATGCTACACGCCTAGATGCACATTTTAACATACCTATTAGGCATGCTGAGAAGGAAGAAAAGGTGCTGCCCCGTGTTTATCTATATCATAAAAGTATGGTGGCGCACGATTCTATTGTTAAGAATAGGGCAGGAGAGCTTAAATATCAATTGTTCTTTAACAAACATCATCCTGAGACTATTATCCTGCCTGCTCCTTCTTTGTTTAATTTTGTAGGACCCTACCTCATTACGTGGGCTGCCGTCCAAGCTTACAAGAATCCTGCACCAGCCCCGAAACAGGAACCACAAGATGAGCCTCCACGACAATCTGTTTATTCTTGGGATCCAGAGATGACTGTCAGCCAGTGGCAGTCAGAGTCTTCTTCTTCATCACAGTATGATCCCAACTATTCTTCATCATCATAGTACGACCCCAACAACTATTATTATGGATATCTGCCAGGCCAGCCGTGGCCATAGACCAACTTAGGCCAAAAGCCCAAGCTTGGGGGAGTACGTATTTCTCACCGACATTACATTTATGTTCACACACACTCATTGCTAGATGTCGGTGCTCATACTTTTTCACTATAATATCCATGCTAGTTTATGTTCTTTTTCCTGCTTTCTTCTTGTGTGTTTGTTAAACCTTAAGAAAAACCAAAAAATTAGTAGTAGTTTATTTTTATGCTATAGTAGTAATAATTAAAAAGAAAACCCAAAAATATTTCCCGTTCTTCTTTTGCTTGTTGGGAGCCTTCCCGTGTAAATAGTTTTATTTCTTTTCTTTTCTTTTGGGGGTTAGTAGGAGAAGACCATAATTAAATTGTTGAAGTGGCTCTTATATGCATTATTGTTGATTTAACCAAGAGCCCATATTGCCTTGTCTTCTCCTGTTTATTGAATGCTCGCAGATTCCAGCTTAGTCCAATGCACGTGCACTCTTATTATTATTCACACCGTTCGGTCGTGCAAGTGAAAGGCAATTATGATGATATATGATGGGCTGACTGAGATGAGAAAAGCTGGTATGAACTCGACCTCTTTTGTTTTTGTAAATATGATGAGTCCCTCATTCTTGATTCAGCTTATTATGAATAAACATGTTTGCAATGACAATTAGAGATCGTAGTTGCTTGTGCCATGCTTGATTAGCTATGAGTTATAATGGTTTACCTTGTGTGACAACATGCTATTGAGATGATTATGATGTGGTATGATGGGGTGGTATCCTCCTTTGAATGATTTAAGTGACTTGACTTGGCACATGTTCATGCATGTAGTTGAAACAAATCAACATAGCCTTCACGATATTTATGTTCATGGTGGATTATATCCTACTCATGCTTGCATCCAATGTTTATTAATTTTAATGCATGTACATGGCTGTTGTCGCTCTCTAGTTGGTCGCTTCCCAGTCTTTTGCTAGCCTTCACTTGTACTAAGCGGGAATACTGCTTGTGCATCCAATCCCTTAAACCCCAAAGTTATTCCAGATGAGTCCACCATACCTTCCTATATGCGGTATCTACCTGCCGTTCCAAGTAAATTTGTATGTGCCAAACTCTAAACCTTCAAATAAACATTCTGTTTTGTATGCTCGAATAGCTCATGTATCAACCAAGGGTGTCCTTATCTTCCGTGTTAGGTGGGTTATTCTCAAGAGGAGTGGACTCCGCTCCTCACTCACGAGAAAATGGCTGGTCACCGGGATGCCCAGTCCCATGCTTTATGCAAACTAAATGAAAATTAATTACAAACAAAACTCCCCCTGGGACCTGATGTATGTTGGAGGCACTCGTTGTTTTGAGCAAGCCATGGATTGATGCTTGTTGGTGGAGGGGGAGTATAAACTTTACCATTCTGTTTGGGAACCGCCTATAATGTGCTTAGCATGGAAGATATCGCCATCTCTTAGTTGTTACGTTCACAATGAAAGTATACCGCTCAAAATACAATTTATCTCTATTTCAAAACCGAGCTCTGGCACCTCTACAAATCCCCGCTTCCCTCTGCGAAGGGCCTATCCATTTACTTTAATGTTGAGTCATCACCCTCTTATTAAAAAGCACTAGCTGGAGAGCACAGCTGTCATTTGCATTCATCACTGTTAATTTATATTGGGTATGACTATGATTGGATCTCTTTTACCATGAATTACAATGTCTAGTTAGTCCTTGATCTTTAAAGGTGCTCTGCATTTATGTTTTGCGGTCTCAGAAAGGGCTAGCGAGATACCATCTTGTTATATCATATTATGACTGTTTTGAGAAAGTGTTGTCATCCGAGATTTATTATTATGGCTTGCTAGTTAATTATGCACTACTAGGGAAAACCTTATACACAGAAGTTTATCAGCAGCATGGTTTAAAAATGAGCGCTACTGCTAATTAGTAGTAGCGAGGGGTATAAAAACCGCGCTACTACTAAGTTGATAGTAGTAGCGAGGGGTATAAACCCACGCTGCTACTAAATGGTCTCCAACAATGCCCCCGGGATAGGCCATAGTAGTAGCGAGGGGTATAAAACCAGCGCTACTACTAAGTAAGTAGTAGTAGCGCAGGTAAGACTCCATGCTACTACTAAGCGTGTCCACCCCGGCCCGATCCCCACCCCCACCCCACCAACCGTCCCTGTCCACCCACTCCCGTCTGTCTCAAAAAAAAAACCACGGAGCCCGATCCAGATCCCCAACCTCCTCTCCCAACCCACTCGCCGCCGGCCTCCCTTCCACCTCCTCTCCTCCGTCCGTCC
>NC_041388.1:544791309-544830023 GCF_002162155.2 Triticum dicoccoides
CCGCCCCCATGCCCCCTGCTGCGTGCGCCATGCCGACGGCCGCGCGCCCGCTGCTCCCTGTCTCGCGCCGCTGCCCGCCCCCGCCCCCTCCGCCGCGCACGTGCCCGCCCGCCGCCCTGAGCGTGTCATATGACCGCCGGAGGTCTCTCCGCCCTCGATCGTATGTCCTCCTAAGTATACCCGCGTGAGGGAGAGAGATGGAGATGGTGCTCCGACCGACTCCATGGAGGTCTCTCCCCCCTACCTTCCCTTCATGCGTGTGTGTGTGTGTTGGACACGATTTGGCCAGATCCCGGATATTGTTCGATTCAATTTGAATTGCCATTTTCTGATTCAATTTGGCCGGATTCCTCACGCAACGCAGGTCACAAGAGACCGCCGACGCCTCCCTGCTGTGGGCCGACGCCGCGCATGGATGTTGGAGCCGGCGAGGTACACGACGGCTCCACCTGCGCCTCCCATAGCAGCAACTCCTAGCCGAGGTATGCCCTCCTCTCCTCTCCTCTCCTTCCTCCCTCTTCACAGATCTCTATCTTGCCTAAGGCAATTGATCAAGTTTATTCATGTTCTGTATGTAGATGCTGCACTATTTAGATCTCTAGTTGGTTGGTCACATTGGAGACCAAGACTGGAATGTCACAAGGATTCCACTGAAGAAAACTACTGCACTTTTATGCAGGGATTGACGTCCCAACAGACACTGATTAGGCTAATTGCTACCCGTTTTTGCATATATATATATATATATATATATATATATATATATATATATATATATTAATAAACAACAAGTTCGATGCTTCCTTCCAGCATGTAACCAACCTGACACCACAAAGTGTTTGAAAAGTGACAGAATGGTTATCCGGAGACCGGATCATTTTGAATTAACACGCACAATGCTGACAGTCAACGTCTCAATCTGTTTCTCGAAGAAAATAAAAACATCTTGAAGTCCAACTCAAGATAGAAAATTAGTAAGTCCAAGAAACACCACGTGCACGCTCAGTTTCCTCAATTAAGCGCCAATAATTTCCTCCTAAAATTACTGATACCCCTACCACACTTCTGAATTTTGTTCTTGTCGCAACGAGCCAATGTGCTGCTTATAGGGATCCCATATGAATCAAAAGTTTGATCGGGAAAGAAGAGTGTCGTGCATTGTGCATTATCTGCGGACAGTTTGTATTGTGATTTGTATTTGCACTTTTATGCGGTTGAGAGAACCAAGTATTTGTATTTGCATGTAGGCTAAAGACTACTTGTGATTTCTATGTAGTATTATTTTCAGTTGGTTGCTGTAACCTGAAGGCAGAATCTGCAAGCAAAATAGCAGTGAGCAAGTCCTGGATGGATGTTCAGTAGCATGTTCAGTAGACTCAACTATATTTGCTATCCCTTTGTGCACTACACGCATGTTCAGTAGCTGCCATTTTCTTGTACTAGCACTGCCAAGATGGATGTTCCTAAAGAGTTGTGACTCCCAAGTACGCTCCTCCTTTTGCCCATTTTATTTCCTTAGGCAATGTACTCTGATTCAGCCAGGACATCACACGGCCATGCTCTGTTTCTTCTCAGGTCCAGCCTGATTCGAGCTTCCTAGACATCCACAAGGCATGCCTTGGCCGCCATTGAGCAGAATGCCGCTGGTGGCCGCAGCGGCGATAGAGTGCCGTCTCAGCGGACAAGGGAGTATCAAGCGAGACATCATCATCAACCCGAGCGAAGGTCATAGGTGCCGCGTGCTCCTGCACGGCAACATGTGCCACTATACTGATTGGGCAAACAGGTCTGCTCTCTGCATATGCAGCCTCCTCCATTTGATTTAATGAAATAAATATCATATTTGGTACCATGGCAATCCTAATTCCAGTCTTGTTACAGCTGTTGTTCTTGGCATGAGCAGCAACCCTGTATTGGCTCAGGATGATTTGGTTGCTCCAGCAGCTACAAGTGAGCAAGCTGATGTAAATGTTACTGGCCTACGTCGTATAGAAGATGATTTAGTGATCTCAAATGATCACACTATCAAATGGTGATTGTGCACCGATAAAGCATGGGAGTTTTTCTTGTGTTACTAGTGTCCGGCCAGAATTAGTAAGGTATGATCAACGTGGCCGTATAATTAGATTTGGAAAAATACTAACTTGTTATTTCCTTTGCATTTTTACTGTAAAAAGTCATGGCTCACCTATTAACCCGCGGCCGTAGAAGGACTAATCACCTAACTGAAACACTAATAATCAGAAGATAGATTGAACTTAGTTTAATGGATATACAACATATTGAATTATTTTCTATTTGGTCTAATTGATATAATCATGTCTAATAGAGTTCACAATCTTTACTTTGAAGATCTGTAGCTAGACGTTAGAACTGTTGACATGCAAATAATTAACTAACTGCATGTCGTACTTGAATTACAAGTTTTTTTGGTTTCATCACTCCTTTGTTATATGGAAGAAGACTTCATGGTTAGCATTATTTATTATAACACATTCATATAAGAGTTTCTTGCCACTGTAAGTAGGAAGTTAATTTTTTTGGTCTGTTTTGTTCTGCGGGGATTTTGGTCTGTTTTTCTAATAGTATATATGATCATTCAGTCACAGTTCCAGTATTTTAGAACTAAAGCTCCCCCTAATTAAAATGCAGAAACGTGTTTTCTTTCATTATGTTCTAGTCAATATCTTAGAAACACTAGAAAATATCTCTTGACAAACTTCTTCATGGAACTAATATTTTTATGCTAATGACAAATTGGATTTATAATCTTTAACCTCGAATCTTTATAGGATTTTGGTTACTACCATATTTGCTCTTGCAGGTCCACAAGAGTATCCACTTCTGAGGTTGGTTTTCAAAATGTGTATATCTAATATTTCTTACTGCAACTTTAAGCTTCACTGTTATCTAACTTTGTCTAGTTAATATACTTACTCGGCAACATGGAAAGTTTCCACATTTGTTCTAGCTGTCTCTATGGGTTAGCGACTTAGCATACATGTTGTAATAAGGTTTCACATTTGCTTCTCTGACAAGGTCTGTTTTTATTCATAGGTAGAAGATAGCGACAGAGTGCTGCCGGATAATGAGATGTTGAAGCGGCAGACTGAATCCATGACACCGAAGTGCAATTGCGGCAGATTATCTCTATCTTTCCTTTTCATTTTTCTTATTATTGAGTGAGAACAGAATGAGGAACTGTGTGATAGTACATACAACAACTATAGTAAAAAGAAACTTATGTTTGCAATTGTTAATGACATAGATACTTGCATGTTCTTTGAAGTGGTCATTTGTGAGTTGCAATGCATAATGAGGTTTTTTGGCTGATTTATTTCCTTCGGTTTCTGGTTAACTATGAAATAGGAGCCCAGCAGTGCTCACTATTGTTGTGTTTACTGGGAACTGTATGCATAAAATGGAATTAGTGGATTTTATTTTTTTAATTATAAATTAGTTAGTAGTGGCGTGGGAAAAGACTGCGCGCTACTAGTATTTAGGATACTAGTAGCGTTGGTAGTGTGGACACGCTGCTACTATTTTGTTAGTAGTGGCGCGGGTACTAAATAGCAGTAGCGTGGGTGGCACACGCTACTGCTAACTTTGTTAGTAGTAGCGCGGGTTCAACCCATGCTATTACTAACTATTAGCTGTAGCGCCTTATTGGTAGCGCGGGTACCCGCGCTGCTGATAGGCCTAAAACCCGCGCTGCTGCTAGGCTTTTCCCTAGTAGTGATGCTATTGATATGAGTAATTATGAGACCTTAGAATTATTGCAAATGTGGTTAGTTATGATCTCTGCTGAAAACTTGAATACTGGCTTGACATAGTTACAACAACAAGAGCAAACAGAGTTTGTAAAAGTTTTTTCTTTCTTTCTTTCAGTTTGTCAACTGAATTGCTTGAGGACAAGCAAGGGTTTAAGCTTGGGGGAGTTGATACGTCTCCGTCGTATCTACTTTTCCAAACACGTTTGCCCTTGTTTTGGACTCTAACTTGTATGATTTGAATGGAACTAACCCGGGCTGATGCTGTTTTCAGCAGAATTGCCATGGTGTTGTTTTATGTGCAGAAAACAAATATTCTCGGAATGACCTGAAACTCCACGGGAGGTCTTAGAAAAAATAATAAAAAATCCTCGCCAAAGATGAAGACCAGGGGGCCCACACCCTTCTCACGAGGGTGGGGGGCGCCCCCCCTAGGGCGTGCCCCCTACCTCGTGGGCCCCCTAGATGCCCTCTGACGCCAACTCCAACTCTATATATTTGCTTTCGGAGAGAAAAAATAAGAGAGAAGAAATCATCGCGTTTTACGATACGGAGCCGCCGCCAAGCCCTAAAACCTCTCGGGAGGGCTGATCTGGAGTCCGTCCGGGGCTCTGGAGAGGGGGATTCGTCACCGTCGTCATCATCAACCATCCTCCATCACCAATTTCATGATGCTCACTGCCGTGCGTGAGTAATTCCATCGTAGGCTTGCTGGACGGTGATGGGTTGGATGAGATTTATCATGTAATTGAGTTAGTTTTGTTAGGGTTTGATCCCTAGTATCCATTATGTTCTGAGATTGATGTTGCTATGACTTTGCTATGCTTAATGCTTGTCACTAGGGCCCGAGTGCCATGATTTCAGATCTGCACCTATCATGTTTTCATGAATATATGTGAGTTCTTGATCCGATCTTGCAAGTCTATAGTCACCTACTATGTGTTATGATCCGGCAACCCCGAAGTGACAATACTCGGGACCACTCCCGGTGATGACCATAGTTTGAGGAGTTCATGTATTCACTATGTGCTAATGCTTTGTTCCGGTTCTCTATTAAAAGGAGGCCTTAATATCCCTTAGTTTCCAATAGGACCCCGCTGCCACGGGAGGGTAGGACAAAAGATGTCATGCAAGTTCTTTTCCATAAGCATGTATGACTATATACGGAATACATGCCTACATTACATTGATGAATTGGAGCTAGTTCTGTGTCACCCTATGTTATGACTGTTACATGATGAACCGCATCCGACATAATTATCCATCACTGATCCGATGCCTACGAGTTTTCCATATACTATTTATCGCTTATTTACTTTCCCACTGCTACTGTTACAATCACTACAAAATACCAAAAACATTACTTTTGCTGTCTTTACTTTTGTTGCCGCTACCACCACTATCATATTACCTTGCTACTAAACACTTTGCTGTAGATACTAAGTTTCCAGGTGTGGTTGAATTGACAACTCAGCTGCTAATACTTGAGAATATTCTTTGGCTCCCCTTATGTCGAATCAATAAATTTGGGTTGAATACTCTACCCTCGAAAGCTGTTGCGATCCCCTATACTTGTGGGTCATCACAAGGCGGGTTCTTCCTCCGAATACTCCATAGAAGATTTTGAACACAAGGATAGTGTCCGGCTCTGTAAAACAAGTTCCACATACCACCGTAGACAGGTTTAGCAACATGACATCATGCCATGGCTCGGTCATTATTCGAACCGTTTTTCTCAACCAGCACTGCACATATTGCGAGGCGGTTTTCTTGACACGTCTTGTCGGAGCAGAGATCGTGTCCCCCTTATTACGGGATTCTCATCAATACGGACATGGGTAACCCAATCGTGCCCGTTGGTATGACTCCTCGATTTTAGGCAAGTCCCAAAATGGCCACGAGGAGGACGCTTGATATTCACCCTCTTTATAAAGAAGCCAAGGCCTGCCCCTTTTTTTCCCTCTCGTACTCAATCGAATCCTTCCGCGCCTCGAGTTCCAACACCCAAGGCTCAGGTCAGGCGCTTCGGACCTTCAACCATGTTCAGATCCAACTTTCAAGGTTGGTGGATGCCTTCCTCTGTCACAAAGGAAGACATTAAGAAGCTAAGAGAGGCCAGGTATTTGACCGGCAAAATCTTGCACAGGCAGCCTGCTCGAGGGCAGGTCATTCCCACCCCTGAACCCGGTGAGAGCGTTGTATTCATCTCTCTCTTCCTCCGAGGGCTAGGCCTCGCTCTGGATCCCTTTGTTAGGGGGCTCATGTTCTATTATGGGCTGGATTTCCATGACCTAGCCCCGGATTCCCTCCTTCACATCTCGTCGTTCATCATCGTATGTGAGGCCTTCCTCCGCATTACCCCACACTTCGGCCTGTGGCTCAAGACTTTCAATGTGAAGCCAAAGATGATCGAGGGGCGACACGCAGAGTGCGGAGGTGCCGTAATAAGCAAAAGTGTTGATGTTTCATGGCCGGAGGGTTCCTTCCCGAGGTGTCTAGTTTATGGCAACGAGAGTGGTTTTATATCACAGCTCCCTGGAGTACCAAGTGGGTAGCTGCCCCTGCCTTTCGCTCGGGCCCCCCAGCACAACTGACGTCATGGATTAACAAGGGGCTGGACTAGGGGCCAGTAAATGATGTGCCGATATTGCAGCGTCGCATCCGAGATCTCCTTGAGAGAGATGTCTGCCTGGTCACGGTAATGCAAGTCATGCTAGTTCGTCGAGTCCCACCTTGCAAACGTCGACCCCTCCATATGTGGGAATTCAACCCGAAAGGACCGCGAACTATTCAGCACTTCCTCGGCATGACGCTCGAAGAGATGTACAAATTGTTCTTCGGACCACAAATAAAGTGTCCGGACACCACCGAGGATGCGGGTCTGAGCTGTAATCGCCCAGATACCCAAGTAAGTAATCCCGTGGCCGAACACGTTGTCTTTTTATTTATCACAACATCATTCTAAAAAGTCGCTCTTTGACCAGGACTGGGTAACAAAGGCGAAGATGATCAGGTGTTCGGCCCCCCTTCCTGAAGGCTCGGCCGATCCAGTACTAGCCAGAATGCTCGAGCCGGCGCATCAAGGGAAGATAAAGGGGGGAATAAAGAGGCTGAAAGCAAGCCTCACTCATTATTCATCCAAACCGGGGGAATTAGCGCCTCTGCGAAGGAGGATAACCAGGGAGAAGAATCTGAAATTCCCTCTCCCCAAAGAAGGAAGAGGACCACCTCTGAAGACCCGGAAACAAAGGTTTCCAAACCGGGGAAGAAATCTTCGCCAGAGGGCCCTGCCTCGGAGGGTACTCTTGCCGCACAGTGCCCGCAAGGGGATCAGCCCTCTACCGAGCTGTAAGTAAAAAAAGTACTTAATAGTAAAAATATCCTACATTACTTCCGAAGACAATAAACGAAGCATATATCTTGTAGTTCGGATCGTAGCCCTTCTCAACAGAGTTCGTCTTTGGGGGATCTTCTTCCGAAGATGATGGAGAGCGAAACACCTCCCCATGCCACCCCGCCTCATGAGGCGGGCGACCCCAAAGTGTCGTCGCGGAGGGTTTCTCCTGATCCACCAAGGCCAGAGGGTAATCCTTCGGCCACCCGAAGTCCTTAGTATTCGGCTCCTAAAGAGAGCAACAGAAAGAGTCCGGAACCGTCCGGTGTGCGATCGGACACACTGAAGGATCTTCTGGAGCAAGCAGCCATATCAGAAGCGCATCGTACGCTAATGGGTACGGTGATTGAGAGGATTTCATCCGCTGAAAGCGGGTTGCATGAAGCTTTTATGAGTCTGCTGAAAGGCTTTGAGGTACGTGAAATAGTGTATGTTTTTGACAGTACCGCACACATTAGGTGTGCCCTATGCAGATAGTAGCCCCTGAGACTCTGGTTGCTGTCAAGAACGGCGGCAAACAGAGGATCATAGTCCTAGGTAATAATCAGGCCGCCTTCATGTGTAGGTGGCTGAAGGTCCGGTGCCTAGCCGGACTGGTGAGTTTGCCGAGCTGAAGCGGCAATTTGATGCGGTAGATGCCGACATCGTGCTTGTCAACAAGCGGCTCGACGAGGCACACGGTATGTGATTTCTCCGGTGATCAACACATAGTAAGAGGAGCATGATGCTAGTGTCTTTATTATGTTGTGGCTGTAGATGGAGCTGCCGCCGTGGAGACCCTGCGGGCGGAACTTGCCCAACCCAAGGAACAAGCCAGGAATAGTGATGCGGCCGCTCTAAAGGCGGTCGAAGAGCTCAGAGCCGAACAGGCTGCGCATTGCCAAATTAAGGAAAAAATAGCCAAGATGGCCATTGAGTTGAAAGATGATGCCGACCGTTACTAGTTTCTTGAAAAAGAAAGCCGAGCGAAGGTGACGGACCTGGAGAAGGCCATGGTAGCAGCCAAGGAAGCCCGCTCTAAAAACAGGGTGGCGAAGGAGGAGCTGCATCAAGCTGGAGATATCACGGCTAGGAAGCCCTTTTTGTTGCGGACGAAGTTCGGAGATCCAAAGTATGCCCCTCTTGATCAACTATGGAGTTCTGCAGACGCATACGTGGATTTAGCAGCAAGTGCTACTTATGCGGCCGAGTACTTAAATGATCAAAAATATCGTGAAGTGGAAAAGTTGTTCTGGTCACAATTCAATGTTCCAGTGTGTCCGCTGCTGTTGAATGAGCGAATGGCCGAGTGGCCCGAGCTCCATAGTTTGTCCGGACTTGCCATCAGGTCAGTTGTGGATCATCTGTGGCCGGAAGGGCCAAGGCCGAATAGTTATTTTAGTTTAGTGCAACAATTCCTTGGTGCTGTGCCGCACATTGACGCTATGAAGAGGTTGATACGTCTCCAACGTATCTATAATTTTTGATTGCTCCATGCTATATTATCTACTGTTTTGGACATTATTGGGCTTTATTATCCACTTTTATATTATTTTTGGGACTAACCTATTAACCGGAGGCCCAACCCAGAATTGCTGTTTTTTTGCCTATTTCAGGGTTTCGAAGAAAAGGAATATCAAATGGAGTCCAAACGGAATGAAACCTTCGGGAACGTGATTTTCTCACCGAACATGATCCAGGGGACTTGGTCCCTACGTCAAGAAACAAAGGAGGAGGCTACGAGGTAGGGGGCGCGCCTACCCCCCCAGGCGCGCCCTCCACCCTCGTGGGCCCCATGTTGCTCCACCGATGTACTCCTTCCTCCTATATATACCTACGTACCCCTAAACGACCAGATACGGAGCCAAAACCCTAATTCCACCACCGCAAATTTCTGTATCCACGAGATCCCATCTTGGGGCCTGTCCCGGAGCTCCGCCGGAGGGGGTATCCATCACAGAGGGCTTCTACATCAACACCATAGCCCCTCCGATGAAGTGTGAGTAGTTTACCACAGACCTACGGGTCCATAGTTATTATCTAGATGGCTTCTTCTCTCTTTTTGGATCCCAATACAATGTTCTCACCCTCTCTTGTGGAGATCTATTCGATGTAATCTTCTTTTTGCGGTGTGTTTGTTGAGACCGATGAATTGTGGGTTTATGATCAAGTCTATCTATGAACAATATTTGAATCTTCTCTGAATTCTTTTATGTATGATTGGTTATCTTTGCAAGTCTCTTCGAATTATCAGTTTGGTTTGGCCTACTAGATTGATCTTTCTTGCAATGGGAGAAGTGCTTAGCTTTGGGTTAAATCTTGCGGTGTCCTTTCCCAGTGACAGTAGGGGCAGCAAGGCACGTATTGTATTGTTGCCATCGAGGATAACAAGATGGGGTTTTCATCATATTGCATGAGTTTATCCCTCTACATCATGTCATCTTGCTTAAGGCGTTACTCTGTTTTCATGAACTTAATACTCTAGATGCATGCTGGATAGCGGTCGATGAGTGGAGTAATAGTAGTAGATGCAGGCAGGAGTCGGTCTACTTGTCTCGGACGTGATGCCTATATACATGATCATACCTAGATATTCTCATAACTATGCTCAATTTTGTCAATTGCTCAACAGTAATTCGTTCACCCACCATAGAATACTTATGCTCTTGAGAGAAGCCACTAGTGAAACCTATGGCCCCCGGGTCTATCTTCATCATATTAATCTTCCAATACTTAGTTATTTCCTTTGCTTCTATTTTACTTTGCATCTTTATCATAAAAATACCAAAATATTATCTTATCATATCTATCAGATCTCACTCTCGTAAGTGGCCGTGTAGGGATTGACAACCCCTTATCGCGTTGGTTGCGAGGATTTATTTGTTTTGTGTAGGTACGAGGGACTCGCGCATAGCCTCCTACTGGATTGATACCTTGGTTCTCAAAAACTGAGGGAAATACTTACGCTACTTTGCTGCATCATCCCTTCCTCTTCAGGGAAAAACCAACGCAGTGCTCAAGAGGTTGCAAGAAGGATTTCTGGCGCCGTTGCCGGGGAGTTTACGCAAAAGTCAATATACCAAGTACCCATCATAATCCTTATCTCCCACATTACATTATTTGCCATTTGCCTCTTGTTTTCCTCTCCCCCACTCCACCCTTGCCGTTTTATTCGCCCTCTCTCTCTATCCTTCCTCACTTTCCTATTTGCCTCTTTTTGCCCGCTTGCTTTTTGTTTTCTTGTGTGTTAGTTTGCTTGCTTGTCGCGATGGCTCAAGATAACACTAAATTGTGTGACTTTACCAATACCAACAACAATGATTTTATTAGCACTCCGATTGCTCCTCTTACCGATGCTGAATCTTGTGAAATTAATGCCGCTTTGCTGAATCTTGTTATGAAAGATCCGTTTTCCAGCCTTCCTAGTGAAGATGCCGCTACCCATCTAAATAGCTTCGTTGATTTGTATGATATGCAAAAGAAGAAAGATGTGGATAATGATATTGTTAAATTGAAGCTATTTCCTTTTTCACTTAGAGATCGTGCTAAAGCTTGGTTTTTGTCTTTGCCTAAAAATAGTATTGATTCTTGGAACAAGTGCAAATATGCTTTCATCTCTAAGTATTTTCCTCCCGCTAAGATCATCTCCCTTAGAAACGATATTATGGATTTTAAGCAACTTGATCATGAACATGTTCCACAAGCTTGGGAAAGGATGAAATTAATGATACGTAATTTCCCTACTCATGGTTTTAATTTGTGGATGATTATACAAAAAATTTATGCCGGATTGAATTTCGCTTCTAGAAATCTTTGAGATTCGGCCGCGGGAGGCACTTTTATGGAAATCACCTTAGGAGAAGCTACTAAACTCCTAGATAATAATATGGTTAATTATTCTCAATGGCATACTGAAAGATCTACTAATAAAAAGGTGCATGCGATAGAAGAAATTAATGTTTTGAGTGGAAAGATGGATGAACTTATGAAATTATTTTCTAGTAAAAGTGTTTCTTCTGATCCTAATGATATGCCCTTGTCTACTTTGATTGAGAATAATAATGAATCTATGGTTGTGAATTTTGTTGGTAGGAACAATTTTGGTAACAACGCGTATAGAGGAAATTTCAATCCTAGGCCTTATCCTAGTAATCCCTCTAATAATTATGGTAATTCCTACAACAATTCTTATGGAAATTATAATAAGATGCCCACTGATTTTGAATCTAATATTAAAGAATTTATTACTTCGCAAAAGAATTCCAATGCTTTGATTGAAGAAAAATTGCTTAAGATTGATGAGTTGGCTAGGAACATTGATAGAATTTCTCTTGATGTTGATTCTTTGAAACTTAGATCTATTCCACCTAAGCATGATATCAATGAGTCTCTCAAAGCCATGAGAATTTCCATTAATGAGTGCAAATAAAGAACCGCTAGGATGTGTGCTAAGAAAGATGCCTTTATAAGAGCGTGTTCTTCTAGTTCCTATGAAAATAAAGATGAAGATCTAAAGTTATTGATGTGTCCCCTATTAAATCTTTGTTTTAATATGAGTCTTGATAATGATGGGACTGAATATGTTCCACCTTTACCTAGAAGGCGTTCCAAGAATTCAGAGTATTTATATCTTGATGCTAAAATTGATAAAAGTGGGATTGAAGAAATTAAAACCCTAGATGTTGCTAAACCCACTATTTTGGATTTAAAGGAATTTAATTATGAAAATTGCTCTTTGATTGATTGTATTTCCTTGTTGCAATCTGTGCTAAATTCTCCTCACGATTATAGTCAAAATAAAGCGTTTACTAAACATATCGTTGATGCCTTGATGCAATCTTATGAAGAAAAACTTGAATTGGAAGTTTCTATCCCTAGAAAACTTTATGATTAGTGGGAACCAACTACTAAAATTAAAATTAAAGATCATGAGTTCTATGCTTTATGTGATTTGGGTGCTAGTGTTTCCACGATTCCAAAAACTTTGTGTGATTTGTTAGGTCTCCGTGATTTTGATGATTGCTCTCTAAACTTGCACCTTGCAGATTCCACTATTAAGAAACCTATGGGAAGAATTTATGATGTTCTTATTGTTGCAAATAGGAATTATGTGCCCGTAGATTTTATTGTTCTTGACATAGATTGCAATCCTTCATGTCCTATTATTCTTGCTAGACCTTTCCTTAGAACGATTGGTGCAATTATTGATATGAAGGAAGGAAATATTAGATTCCAATTTCCATTAAGGAAAGGCATGGAACACTTTCCTAGAAAGAAAATTAAATTACCTTATGAATCTATTATGAGATCCACTTATGGATTGCCTACCAAAGATGGCAATACCTAGATCTATTCTTGCGTGTTATGCCTAGCTAAGGGCGTTAAACGATAGCGCTTGTTGGAGGCAACCCAAGTTTATTTTTATTCCTTGCTTTTTGCTCCTGTTTAGTAATAAATAATTTATCTAGCCTCTGTTTTTGTTGTGTTTTTTGTGTTTAATTAGTGTTTGTGCCAAGTAGAACCGTTGGGAAGACTTGGGGAAAGTCTTGTTGAACTTGCTGTAAAAAACAGAAACTTTAGCACTCACGAGAACTACTGTAATTTTTATTTTGAAAGGGATATTTAGTTAATTCTTTTTGCAGATGATTAATAGATAAATTCTCACGTCCAGAAATTTATTTTAGAATTTTTGGGGTTCCAGATCTTGCGCTGGATACAGATTACTACAGACTGTTCTGATTTTGACAGATTCTGTTTTTCGTGTGTTGTTTGCTTATGTTGATGAATCTATGGCTAGTAAAATAGTTTATAAACCATAGAGAAGTTGGAATACATTAGGTTTAACACCAATATAAATAAAGAATGAGTTCATTACAGTAACTTGAAGTGGTACTTTGTTTTCTTTCGCTAACGGAGCTCACGAGATTTTCTACTTTGAGTTTTGTGTTGTGAAGTTTTCAAGTTTTGGGTAAAGATTTGATGGATTATGGAACAACGAGTGGCAAGAGGCTAAGCTTGGGGATGCCCATGGAATCCCCAAGATAATCTAAGGACACCCTAAAGCCAAAGCTTGGGGATGCCCCGGAAGGCATCCCCTCTTTTCGTCTACTTCTATCGGTAACTTTACTTGGAGCTATATTTTTATTCACCACATGATATGTGTTTTGCTTGGAGCGTCTTGTATGATTTGAGTCTTTGCTTTTTTAGTTTACCACAATCATCCTTGCTGCACACACCTTTTGAGAGAGCCATACATGATTTGGAATTTGTTAGAATACTCTATGTGCTTTGCTTATATCTTTTGAGTTATATAGTTTTGCTCTAGTACTTCACTTATATCTTTTTAGAGCATGGTGGTGGATTTGTTTTATAGAAACTATTGATCTCTCATGCTTCACTTAGATTATTTTGAGAGTCTTAAATAGCATGGTAATTTGCTTAAAATCCTAATATGCTAGGTATTCAAGATTAGTAAAATTTTCTTATGAGTGTTTTGAATACTAAGAGAAGTTTGATGCTTGATGATTGTTTTGAGATATGGAGGTAATAATATCAAAGTCGTGCTACTTGAGTAGTTGTGAAATTGAGAAACGCTTGTGTTGAAGTTTGCAAGTCCCGTAGCATGCACGTATGGTAAACGTTATGTAATAAATTTGAAACATGAGGTGTTATTTATTGTCCTCCTTATGAGTGGCGGTCGGGGACGAGCGATGGTCTTTTCCTACCAATCTATCCCCCTAGGAGCATGCGCGTAGTGCTTTGGTTTTTGATGACTTGTAGATTTTTGCAATAAGTATGTGAGTTCTTTATGACTAATGTTGAGTCCATGGATTATACGCACTCTCACCCTTCCATCATTGCTAGCCTCTTCAGCACCGTGCATTGCCCTTTCTCACATTGAGAGTTGGTGCAAACTTTGCCAGTGCATCCAAACCCCGTGATATGATACGCTCTTTCACACATAAACCTCCTTATATCTTCCTCAAAACAGCCACCATACCTACCTATTATGGCATTTCCATAGCCATTCCGAGATATATTGACATGCAACTTTCCACCATTCCGTTTATCATGACACATTCATCATTGTCATATTGCTTAGCATGATCATGTAGTTGACATAGTATTTGTGGCAAAGCCACCGTTCATAATTCTTCCGTACATGTCACTCTTGATTCATTGCATATCCCGGTACACCACCGGAGGCATTCATATAGAGTCATCTTTCGTTCTAGCATCGAGTTGTAATCATTGAGTTGTAAATAAATAGAAGTGTGATGATCATCATTTTCTAGAGCATTGTCCCAAGCGAGGAATTAAAAAGAAAAAGAAAAAGAGAAAGGCCATAAAAAAGAGAGAAAGGCCCAAATATAAAAAAATGAGAGAAAAAGAGAGAAGGGACAATGTTACTATCCTTTGCCACACTTGTGCTTCAAAGTAGCACCATAATCTTCATGATAGAGAGTCTCTTGTTTAGTCACTTTCATATACTAGTGGGAAATTTTCATTATAGAACTTGGCTTGTATATTCCAACAATGGGCCTCCTCAAGTGCCGTAGGTCTTCGTGAGCAAGCAAGTTGGATGCACACCCACTTAGTTTCTTTTGTTGAGCTTTCATACATTTATAGCTCTAGTGCATCCCTTGCATGGCAATCCCTACTCCTTGCATTAACATCAATTGATGGGCATCTCCATAGCCCATTGATTAACCTCGTTGATGTGAGACTTTCTCTTTTTTTGTCTTCTCCACATAACCCCCTCATTATATTCTATTCCACCCATAGTGCTATGTCCATGGCTCGCGCTCATATATTGTGTGAAAGTTTATAGGTTTGAGATTACTAAAGTATGAAACAATTGCTTGGCTTGTCATCGGGGTTGTGCATTATGAGAGAATTCTTGTGTGATGAAAATGGAGCATGACTGAACTATATGATTTTTGTAGGGATGAACTTTCTTTGGCCATGTTATTTTGAGAAGACATAATTGCTTAGTTAGTATGCTTGAAGTATTATTATTTTTATGTCAATACGAACTTTTGTCTTGAATCTTTCGGATCTGAATATTCATACCACAATTAAGAAGAATTACATTAAAATTATGCCAAGTAGCACTCCGCATCAAAAATTCTATTTTTATCATTTACCTACTCGAGGACGAGCAAGAATTAAGCTTGGGGATGCTTGATACGTCTCCAACGTATCTATAATTTTTGATTGCTCCATGCTATATTATCTACTGTTTTGGACATTATTGGGATTTATTATCCACTTTTATATTATTTTGGGACTAACCTATTAACCGGAGGCCCAGCCCAGAATTGCTGTTTTTTTGCCTATTTCAGGGTTTCGAAGAAAAGGAATATCAAATAGAGTCCAAACGGAATGAAACCTTCGGGAACGTGATTTTCTCACCGAACATGCTCCAGGGGACTTGGACCCTACGTCAAGGAACAAAGGAGGAGGCCACGAGGTAGGGGGCGTGCCTACCCCCCAGGCGCTCCCTCCACCCTCGTGGCCCCCCTGTTGCTCCACCGACATACTCCTTCCTCCTATATATTCCTACGTACCCCCAAACGATCAGATACGGAGCCAAAACCCTAATTCCACCACCGCAACTTTCTGTATCCACGAGATCCCATCTTGGGGCCTATTCCGGAGCTCCGCCGGAGGGGGTATCCATCACGGAGGGCTTCTACATCAACACCATAGCCCCTTCGATGAAGTGTGAGTAGTTAACCTTAGACCTACGGGTCCATAGTTATTAGCTAGATGGCTTCTTCTCTCTTTTTGGATCTCAATACAATGTTCTCCCCCTCTCTTGTGGAGATCTATTCGATGTAATCTTCTTTTTGCGGTGTGTTTGTTGAGACCGATGAATTGTGGGTTTATGATCAAGTCTATCTATGAACAATATTTGAATCTTCTCTGAATTCTTTTATGTATGATTGGTTATCTTTGCAAGTCTCTTCGAATTATCAGTTTGGTTTGGCCTACTAGATTGATCTTTCTTGCAATGGGAGAAGTGCTTAGCTTTGGGTTCAATCTTGCGGTGTCCTTTCCCAGTGACAGTAGGGGCAGCAAGGCACGTATTGTATTGTTGCCATCGAGGATAACAAGATGGGGTTTTCATCATATTGCATGAGTTTATCCCTCTACATCATGTCATCTTGCTTAAGGCGTTACTCTGTTTTCATGAACTTAATACTCTAGATGCATGCTGGATAGCGGTCGATGAGTGGAGTAATAGTAGTAGATGCAGGCAGGAGTCGGTCTACTTGTCTCGGACGTGATGCCTATATACATGATCATACCTAGATATTCTCATAACTATGCTCAATTTTGTCAATTGCTCAACAGTAATTCGTTCACCCACCGTAGAATACTTATGCTCTTGAGAGAAGCCACTAGTGAAACCTATGGCCCCCGGGTCTATCTTCATCATATTAATCTTCCAATACTTAGTTATTTCCTTTGCTTCTATTTTACTTTGCATCTTTATCATAAAAATACCAAAATATTATCTTATCATATCTATCAGATCTCACTCTCGTAAGTGGCCGTGTAGGGATTGACAACCCCTTATCGCGTTGGTTGCGAGGATTTATTTGTTTTGTGTAGGTACGAGGGACTCGTGCGTAGCCTCCTATTGGATTGATACCTTGGTTCTAAAAAACTGAGGGAAATACTTACGCTACTTTGCTACATCATCCCTTCCTCTTCGGGGAAAAACCAACACAGTGCTCAAGAGGTAGCAGAGGTCAGCGTGCATAGAGGGTGCGCGGATGGCACTTGCCCGTGTCAAGACATACTGGGCAGAGATGGAGGCCACCACTATTGCAACCCAGAGTTCAGTTGTGGGCCGAGTATCTGCCGAGCACTACTTTGAAGAAGTCCTTGAGGGCGCTCAGTCAATAGAGTCTCAGTGCTCAAAGAATATTATGTTCTAGTGACATGTATTCCCATTGTAAAAACACTGTTTTATTGAATTATAAAGGCTGTGTTTATACTTTTGCCTGAAAGTATTATGATGCCTCCTATGCGGCCGTTTATGTATATATGTATATAACCTGAAAGTTTGCAGTCATCAGCTTCAGCCCCCACGCATATAATGCGGGGGTGTTCGCAAAAAAACGCGTATTCACACTTGATCCAATGTCTTGGTCCATTAAGGAGGTGGTAGCGCAGTGAACGAGGCAATCAGACTATATTGCTTTAACACTTTCACTTAGGCATAGGAGTTTGATGGTGGGACTACTATATAGCCCCTGGTACCTCCGCGCTCGTCCGAATACGGTGCGCGTACGTACATGACCAGGAAACGGCCCTTCGTTAATGCGGAGGAATCCTGAAGATTCCGCTAAGTCATCGAGTGGTTGACCAGTCTCGCGCTTTATCATGACAGTCAATTTTTGGCTTTCTCTACTGAGGTGCTCATCCAGATGAACCAGGGCACAATCGCAGTAGTTCTCCCTGTGCCGCCTTAGCCGATAGAGTGGAACGTAACGTAGCAAAACACGGGAGCCGGGCAAATCCAACATTTGACCAAAGACATGATTCGGAGCTGATGCATATAAGGCCAAACTCGCGACGCCGAACAATCCCTAAGGTATTCGGTCTTTATAACATATGCCGGGCTGAATAGTGCCCTTAATAATAAACCCCGAGTGTCCAGGTACGTGCAATATTCTGACGTGGCGAAATGCCAATAACATCAGCATCCTTCTCGGTTGTATTAAGTATCCGGAGGATGTGAACAACATGAGACAGTAAAAAAAGGTTTACACAGGGTCTTAATCTGAAAAGAAACCTTTGAGCGGGTCCCTGCTGCACGTCTGTGCCTGTGTCTCCGTTGTGCCGTGTCCTGGACGGGTGGAGCACGATTGTCATCTGTAAAAGAGAAGAACTTAGGTGAAAGTTGTCATGCCAAAAAATGGTTATTCTCAATAAACCATTAAAATTCAAGATAAGTCGGGTTGAGCCGAACTAGCCCTGATTACACGCGGGGAGCCCCTGGTACCATCTGTGAGGGTTAACCAACAAACCAATCTCAGGTATATCTAGTGATGCGTCGGACTCGTCTAACCGTGTCCGCGGTCTTGACAACCTATCATTTATTCTGGTTGGTGAGGCCATCTAGTGCTCGGCTGTTAAAGCCGCCGCATGTTCTTCCGCGCGTAGAGAACGCTCAATATTTCCACTAACTGTGATGGTGCCACATGGACCAGGCATCTTAAGCTTAAGAAAAGCGTAATGTGGTACTGCATTAAAACGAGCGAACGCTGTTCTTCCGAGTAGTGCCTGATAGACGCTTCGGAATGGAGCGATGTCGAAGTCTAACTTCTCACTTTTTTAGTTGTCGGGTGAACCGAATACAACCTATAGTATTAGAGAGCCCGTGGAGCGGGCCTCTGGGCCTGGTATTACTCCCTTGAAGGTAGTATTACCGTGGCTGATATTTGTCGGGTCTATCCCCATTTTGCGGACCGTGTCCTGATATATCAGATTTAGACCACTGCCGCCGTCCATAAGGACTCGTGTGAGATGGTATCCATTTATTATTGGGTCTAACACCAAGGCAGCCAATCCTTCATGTCGGATACTTGTCGGGTGATCCCTGCGATCAAAAGTGATCGGGCAGGCCAACCAGGGGTTGAACTTGGGGGTGACGGGCTCTACGGCGCGTATGTCTCGGAGTGCATGTTTGCTTCTCCCCTTCGTCACGTGGATCATGTTTACTGTTTTAACCTCTGGTGGGAATTTTTTCTGTCCTCCAGTGCTTTACTGGCGAGGTTCGTCCTCGTCTTCACTTGGTGTCTTCCTCCCCTTGTGTTCGACGTTTAGCTTACTGGCCTGCTTGAAGACCCAACATTCTCTGTGGGTGTGATTTGCAGGTTTATCGGGGGTGCCATGAATCTGACATAGTTTGTCTAGAATCTTGTTTAGGCTGGACGGTCCATCTCTGCTGCATTTGAAAGGCTTTTTCCGCTGACCTGGTCGAGAGCCCCTGAATCCGGCGTTTACCATCGTATTATCTGGGCTGTCTTCTTTATTTCGATGCTTGCTTTTACTGCGTCATGGTTTTCCATTGCCATCCCTGACTTTGGATGTGCTTGGGTCGCTGGTGCTATTGCGGGCTAACCAGCTATCTTCGCCCGCGCAAAAGCGGGTCATGAGGCTTGTCAGGGCTGCCATTGTTCTCGGTTTTTCTTGGCCGAGGTGTCTGGCGAGCCATTCGTCTCGGACGCTGTGCTTGAAAGCTGCTAAGGCTTCAGCGTCCGGGCAGTCGACGATTTGGTTCTTCTTAGTGAGAAACCTGTTCCAAAGCTTTCGGGCTGACTCTCCGGGCTATTGAATTATATGACTTAAATCATCTGCATCCGGAGGTCGAACATAGGTCCCTTGAAAATTAGCCCGAAAAGCATCCTTGAGCTACTCCCAACTTCCAATTGAGTTTTTGGGGAGGCTTTTCAGCCAGTGCCGAGCTGGTCCTTTAAGCTTGAGGGGCAAGTACTTGATGGCGTGGAGATCGTCTCCGTGAGCCATATGGATATGGAGGATAAAGTCCTCAATCCAGACCCCAGGGTCTGTGGTCCCGTCGTACGCCTCTATGTTCACTGGCTTGAATCCTTCTGGAAATTCGTGGTCCAACACCTCATTGGTGAAACATAGGGGGAGTGCGGCACCCCTGTATTTGGATGTATCATGGCGTTCGGATGGTTGTAGTATTCGGTTTTGATTTTGTGCCGGAGCGCGCTTCCTAGATCCATAGATGGATCTGGTCATACTAGATTTTTGGCGCAAGTCCTCACATAGATCGTGTGTTGACTTATGTGTGACCTTGTTAGCCACTCTATCGCGGTCACAAGGTGGTTGATCCGACCGGTTGGACATTTTATTTTTCGGCTGTGTGGGCTCTAAGGCCTCATTGTCGAATTCAGGTAATAGCTTGCGCTTTGGATAGCTCTTTGTGTGGTAACTTCCACCATACTTTTCTTCCTTGTCGAGCACTTTGTTCCACCTGCTGTTGAGCGTATTTTGTGCGGCCTTAAGCCTTTGCTTCTGCTTCTTCAGACTCCTTGTTGTGGCAATAAGCCTTCTACGGAGGTTCTCTTGTTCCAAGTGCCTTTCCGGGATGATGTGTGCATCTTCATCCGGACTGTTTTCCTCCCCAGAGGGGGGGGGGGGTTGATGAGGTTTATCCTCGGCGTCGTCGTGTTCGGACATCGGATCCGTACTATGTTCGCCATTTGTAGTTTCATCGTGCTCTGCCGCTGGGTCAATGTGGTCATCGTTTCCTCTGGAGTCGACTGGAGTGTTATTTTCTCTTGCGCTGTTATCGCTGTTTTTGCCGAGGCGGGATTTTGAGCGGCGCCTATGCCGACGCTTTGCTTGCTTCTCGAGGGAGCTATTCTTCGCTGCATCCTGCCATTCTTCTTCATTGTTTTCTTTGGGTGTATCCACCATGTATATGTCATGTGGTGAAGTGGCTGTCCAGCGCCCTGTGGGCACTGGTTCCTGTTCCTCTCCTGCATCGTCGTCCATGCCGTCGATGTCTTCGAAGTCGAAATCGAGCATGTCGGTTAAATCATCGACAGAGGCTACTAAGTGGGTGGTGGGTGGGCAGCGAATTTCTTCGTCGTCCACATCCCATTCTAGCCAGACATAGTTCGGCCAAGGATCTCCTGACAAGGATAGAGCCCTTAATGAATTTAGCATGTCGCCGAAAGGTGAGTGCTGAAAGATATACGCGGAGGTGAACTCCATGATCGGCGCCCAATCGGATTCGATAGGCACGGACGTAGGTGGCTCGGAGTCCGTGGCCAGAGATGAATCCAGTGTTTTGGCAACACGGCTCTCATAAGGGGTGAAGTCAGTATCCGGCTCCATCGCCACTGAGAGTGCAGCCTCAATGGCGGGGTCTATCCCCCATCCTCGGATGGCGCAATTTGCTCCGAATTGAGGGCCGGAGTAGTTGCAGGTTTGATCTCCCGAACACTGTCCGACGACAGAGTTACGTCATGCTCGTCGTTATTGTGCGGCGCACCTGACATGGGCTCGAATCCGTCGAATATTAAGTCTCCACGGATGTCGGAAGTGTAGTTTAAGTTTCTGAAACCTCGCCTGATGGCCAGGGGCGTAGCTCTCGATCTGCTCCAGATGGCCAAGCGAGTTGGCCCGCAGTGTGAAGCCGCCGAATACGAAGATCTGTCCGGGGAGGAAAACCTCACCCTGGACCGCATCGTTACCGATGATCGAAGGAGCCATCAAGCCTCACGACGACGGCACAATGAAACTCTCAATGAAAGCACCAATGTCGGTGTCAAAACCGGCGGATCGAGTAGGGGGTGCCGAACTGTGCGTCTAAGGCGGATGGTAACATGAGGTGGGGGACACGATGTTTACCCAGGTTCGGGCCCTCTCGATGGAGGTAATACCCTATGTCCTGCTTGATTGATCTTGATGATATGAGTATTACAAGAGTTGATCTACCACGAGATCGTAGAGGCTAAACCCTAGAAGCTAGCCTATGGTATGATTGTTGTTGTCCTACAGACTAAACCCTCCGGTTTATATAGACACCGGAGGGGGCTAGGGTTACACAGAGTCGGTTACAAGGGAGGAGATCTACATATCCATATTGCCAAGCTTGCCTTCCATGCCAAGGAGAGTCCCATCCGAACACGGGACGAAGTCTTCAATCTTGTATCTTCATAGTCCAACAGTCCGGCGAAAGGATATAGTCCGGCTGTCCAGAGACCCCCTAATCTAGGACTCCCTCAGAGACGTATCAAGCATCCCCAAGCTTAATTCCAGCTCGTCCTTGAGTAGGTAAATGATAAAAATAGAATTTTTGATGTGGAATGCTTTCTAGCATGTTCTTCAATGTATTTTTCTCTATTGTGGCATGAATGTTCAGATCTGAAAGATTCAAGATAAAAGTTTATTGTTGACATAAAAATAATAATACTCCAAGTAGGCCAATCAAGCAATTATGTCTTATCAAAATACCATAGCGAAAGAAAACTTATCCCTACAAAATCATATAGTTTGGCCATGCTTCATTTTCGTCACACAAAATGATCCCATCATGCACAACCCCGATGAGAAGCCGAGCAATTGTTTCATACTTAGCCTTTTCAAACTCTTTCAACTTTTACGCAATATATGAGCACGAGCCATGGACATAGCACTATGGGTGGAATAGAATATGATGATTGAGGTTGTGTGAGAAGACAAAAAGGGAGAAAGTCTCACATTGACGCGGCTAATCAATGGGCTATGGAGATGCCCACCGATTGATGTAAATGCAAGGAGTAGGGATTGCCATGCAACGGATGCACTAGAGCTATAAATATATGAAAGCTCATCAAAGAAGCTAAGTGGGCGTGCATCCAACTTGCTTGCTCACGAAGACCTAGGGCATTTGAGGAAGCCCATAATTGGAATATACAAGTCAAGTTCTATAACAAAAAATTCCCACTAGTATATGAAAGTGACAAAATAAGAGACTCTCTATCATGAAGATCATGGTGCTACTTTGAAGCACAAGTGTGAAAAAAGGGTAGTAACATTGTCCCTTCTCTCTTTTTCTCTTATTTTTTTTATTTTTTTGTTTGGGCCTTCTTTTCTTTCCTTTTTTTATATGGCCTCTTTTTTTCGTCCGGAGTCTCATCCCGACTTGTGGGGGAATCATAGTCTCCATCATCCTTTCCTCACATGGGACAATGCTCTAATGATGATCATCACACTTTTATTTACTTACAACTCAAGAATTACAACTCGATACTTAGAACAAAATATGACTCTATGTGAATGCCTCCGGCGGTGTACCGGGATTGCGATGAATCAAGAGTGACATGTATGAAAAATTAAGCATGGTGGCTTTTCCACAAATGCGATGTCAACTACATGATCATGCAAAGCAATATGACAATGATGATGTGTGTCATAATAAATGGAACGGTGGAAAGTTGCATGGCAATATATCTCGGAATGGCTATGGAAATGCCATAATAGGTAGGTATGGTGAGTTTTTTGAGGAAGATATAAGGAGGCTTATGTGTGATAGAGCGTATCATATCACGGGGTTTGGATGCACCGGCGAAGTTTGCACCAACTCTCAAGGTGATAAAGGGTAATGCACGGTACCGAAGAGGCTAGCAATGATGGAAGGGTGAGAGTGCGTATAATCCATGGAATCAACATTAGTCATAAAGAACTCACATACTTATTGCAAAAATCTACAAGTCATCAAAACCAAGCACTACGCGCATGCTCCTAGGGGGATAGATCGGTAGGAAAAGACCATCGCTCGTCCCCGACCGCCACTCATAAGGAAAGCAATCAAAGAACAGCCCATGCTTCAAATTTGTCACACAACGTTTACCATACGTGCATGCTACGGGACTTGCCAACTTCAACACAAGTATTCATCAATTTCACAATTACTCAACTAGCACACCTCTAATATTACCACCTTTATATCTCAAAACAACTATCAAGCATCCAACTTCTCTTAGCATTTAAAATTTATAACCAAAGTAAATTACCATGCTGTTCTAAAAGACTCTCAAAATGATATAAGTGAAGTGTGAGAGATCAATTATTTCTATAAAATAGAACCACCACCGTGCTCTAAAAGATATAAGCGAAGCACTAGAGCTAAAATTGTCCAACTCAAAAGATATAAGTGAAGCATATAGAGTATTCTAATAAATTCCAATTCATGTGCATCTCTCCCAAAAGGTGTGTATAGTAAGGATGATTGTGGTAAACTAAAAAGCAAAGACTCAAATCATACAAGACGCTCCAAGCAAAACACATATCATGTGGCGAATAAAAATATAGCTCCAAGTAAAGTTACCGATGGACGAAGACGAAAGAGGGGATGCCTTCCGGGGCATCCCCAAGCTTAGGCTTTTGGTTGTCCTCGGATTTTACCTTGGGGTGCCTTGGGCATCCCCAATCTTAGGCTCTTTCCACTCCTTGTTCCATAACCCATATATCCTTACCCAAAACTTGAAAACTTCACAACACAAAACTTAAAAGAAAATCTCGTGAGCTCCATTAGTAAAAGAAAACAAACCACCACTTCAAGGTACTCTAATGAACTCATTATTTATTTATTTTGCTGTTAAACCTATTGTATTCCAACTTTTATATGGTTCATAAACTCTATTACCAGCCATAGATTCATCAAAATAAGCAAACAACACACGAAAAACAGAATCTGTCAAAAACAGAGCAGTCTGTAGTAATCTGTAGGTTTCGAATACTTATGGAACCACAAAAATTCTAAAATAAATTTCTTGACGTGAGGAATTTATCTATTAATCATCTGAAAAAATAATTAACTAAATAGCACTCTCCAGTAAAAAATGTCAGCAAATCTCGTGAGCGCTAAAGTTTCTGTTTTTTACAGCAAGATCGCAAAGACTTTCCCCAAGTCTTCCCAAAGGTTCTACTTGGCACAAACACTAGTTAAAAGCATAAAACCACATCTAAACAGAGGCTAGATGAATTATTTATTACTAAAGAGAACCAAAAAGCAAGAAACAGAAATAAAACTAGGTTGCCTCCCAACAAGCGCTATCGTTTAACGCCCCTAGCTAGGCATAAAAGCAAGGATAGATCTAGGTATTATCATCTTTGGTATGCAATCCATAAGTGGCTCTCATAATAAATTCATAAGGTAATTTAATTTTCTTTCTAGGAAAGTGTTACATGCCCTTCCTCAACGGAAATTGGAATCTAATATTCCCTTCCTTCATACAATAATTGCACCAATCATTCTAAGGAAAGGTCTACCAAGAATAATAGGACATGTAGGATTGCAATCTATATCAAGGACAATGAAATCTACAGGCACATAATTCCTATTTGCAACAATAAGAACATCATTAATTCTTCCCATAGGTTTCTTAATGGTGGAATCCGCAAGATGCAAGTTTAAAGAACAATCATCAAATTCACGGAAACCTAGCAAATCACACAAAGTTTTAGGATTCGTGGAAACACTAGTACCCAAATCACATAAAGCTAAGCATTCATGATCTTTAATCTTAATTTTAATAGTAGGTTCCCACTCATCATGAAGTTTTCTAGGGATAGAAACTTCCAATTCAAGCTTTTCTTCATAAGATTGTATTAAAGCATCAACGATATGGTTAGTAAAAGCTTTATTTTGACTATAAGCATGCGGAGAATTTAGCACGGATTGCAACAAGGAAATACAATCTATTAAAGAACAATTATCATAATTAAATTCCTTGAAATCCAAGATAGTGGGTTCATTGCTATTTAATGTTTTGACCTCTCCAATCCCACTTTTATCAATTTTTGCATCAAGATCTAAAAACTCCGAATCATTGGGACGCCTTCTAACTAAAGTTGACTCATATCCAGTCCCATAATTATCCAGATTAATATTGCAAAACAAATATTTAATAGGGGACACATCAATAGCTTTTAAATCTTCATCTTTATTATCATGGAAACTAGAAGAACACACTTTCACAAAGCAATCTTTTTTAGCACGCATCCTAGCGGTTCTTTATTTGCACTCAATGGGAATTCTCATAGCTTTGAGAGACTCATTGATATCATTCTTAGGTGGAATAGATCTAAGTTTCAAATAATCAACATCAAGAGAAATTCTATCCACGTTCCTAGCCAACTCATCAATCTTAGACAATTTTTCTTCAATCAAAGCATTGAAACTCTTTTGCGAACTAATAAATTCTTTAATATTAGATTCAAAATCAGAGGGCATCTTATTATAATTTCCATAAGAATTGTTGTAGGAATTACCATAATTATTAGAGGAATTACTAGGAAACGGCCTAGAATTAAAATTACCTCTATATGTGTTATTACTAAAATTGTTCCTACCAACAAAATCCACATTCATAGATTCATTGTTATTCTCAATCAAAGTAGACAAAGGCATATCATTAGGATCAGAAGAAACACTTTTATTAGCAAACAATTTCATAAGTTCATCCATCTTTCCACTCAAAATATTGATTTCTTCTATAGCATGCACCTTTTTATTAGTAGATCTTTCAGTATGCCATTGAGAATAATTAACCATAATATTATCTAGGAGTTTAGTGGCTTCTCCTAAAGTGATTTCCATAAAAGTGCCTCCCGCGGCCGAATCTAAAAGATTTCTAGAAGCAAAGTTCAATCCGGCATAAATTTTTTGTATAATCATCCAAAGATTCAAACCATGTGTAGGGCAATTATGTATCATTAATTTCATCCTCTCCCAAGCTTGTGCAACATGTTCATGATCAAGTTGCTTAAAATTCATAATATTGTTTCTAAGAGTGATGCTCTTAGCGGGAGGAAAATACTTAGAGATAAAAGCATCATTGCACTTATTCCATGAATCGATACTATTTTTAGGCAAAGACGAAAACCAAATTTTAGCATGATCTCTAAGAGAAAACGGGAATAGCTTCAGTTTAACAATATCATTATCCACATCTTTCTTATTTTGCATATCACACAAATCAACAAAGTTGTTTAGATGGGTAGTGGCATCTTCACTAGGAAGGCCAGAAAACAAATCTTTCATGACAAGACTCAGCAAGGCAGCATTAATTTCACAAAATTCAGCATCGATAAGAGGAGCAATCGGAGTGCTAATAAAATCATTATTGTTGGTATTGGAAAAGTCGCACAATATAGTATTATCTTGAGCCATCATGATGAGTAAGTAATCCAACACACAAGCAAACAAGCAAAAAGAGGCAAACTGGAAAAGAGAAGGGGAGCGGAAAAAGAGGGCGAATAAAACGGCAAGGGTGAAGTGGGGGAGAGGAAAACGAGAGGCAAATGGCAAATAATGTAATGTGAGGGATGAGAGTTTGTGATGGGTACTTGGTATGTCTTGACTTGTGCGTAGACTCCCCGGCAATGGCGCTAGAAATCCTTCTTGCTACCTCTTGATCACTGCGTTGGTTTTCCCTTGAAGATGAAAGGGTGATGCGGCAAAGTAGCGTAAGTATTTCTCTCAGTTTTTGAGAACCAAGGTATCAATCCAGTAGGAGGCCACACGCAAGTCCCTCGTACCTACACAAACAAATAAGAACCTTGCAACCAACACGATAAAGGGGTTGTCAATCCCTTCACGGTCACTTACGAGAGTGAGATCTGATAGAGAAATAATGATAAGATAAATATTTTTGGTATTTTTATGATATAGATTGAAACTAAAGATTGTAAAATAAAATAGATTGGAAACTTATATGATGGAAAATAGACCCGAGGGCCATAGGTTTCACTAGTGGCTTCTCTCAAGATAGCATAAGTATTACGGTGGGTGAACGAATTACTGTCGAGCAATTGATAGAAAAGCGAATAATTATGAGAATATCTAGGCATGATCATGTATATAGGCATCACGTCCGTGACAAGTAGACCGACTCCTGCCTGCATCTACTACTATTACTCCACACATCGACCGCTATCTAGCATGCATCTAGAGTATTAAGTTCATAAGAACAGAGTAACGCATTAGGTAAGATGACATGATGTAGAGGGATAAACTCAAGCAATATGATATAAAACCCATCTTTTTATCCTTGATGGCAACAATACAATACGTGTCGTTTCCCTTTCTGTCACTTGGATCGAGCACCGCATGATTGAACCCAAAGCTAAGCACTTCTCCCATTGCAAGAAAGATCAATCTAGTAGGCCAAACCAAACTGATAATTTGAAGAGACTTGCAAAGATAACCAATCATGCATAAAATATTTCAGAGAAGAATCAAATATTGTTCATAGATAGACTTGATCATAAACCCACAATTCATCGGATCTCGGCAAACACACTGCAAAAAGAGTTACATCGAATAGATATCCAAGAAGATCGAGGAGAACTTTGTATTGAGAACCAAAGAGAGAGAAGAAGCCATCTAGCTAGTAACTATGGTCCCAAAGGTCTGAAGTAATCTACTCACACATCATCGGAGGGGCCACGGAGTTGATGTAGAGGCCCTCCGTGATCTATGCCCTCTCCGGCGGAGCTCCGGAAAAGGCCCCAAGATGGGATATCTTGGGTACAGAAGGTTGCGGCGGTGGAAATCGGGTTTCGTGGTGCTACTGGATGTTTTCGAGGTATGTGAACATATATAGGAGGAAGAAGTAGGTCGGTTAATCCACGAGTAGCCCATGAGGGGGGAGGGCGCGCCCCCTGCCTCGTGGACACCTTGTTCGTTTCTTGACGTCCACTCCAAGTCCTCTGGATCACGTTTGTTCCAAAAATCACGCTCCCGAAGGTTTCATTCCGTTTGGACTCCGTTTGATATTCCTTTTCTGCAAAACACTGAAAAAGGCAAAAAACAGCAATTTGCACTGGGCCTTGGGTTAATAGGTTAGTCCCAAAAATAATATAAAAGTGTAAAATAAAGCCCATTAACATCCAAAACAGATAATATAATAGCATGGAACAAACAAAATTTATAGATACATTGGAGACGTATCAATGTCTCATGAATTTAACTTTGCTAAATTTCGTAGACAACACCATGATAAAGAATTGCCTAGTAAAGATGAAATTATTGGTCTTGCTTCTATTCCCGTGCCTCCTAGAGATACTTTAGAACAATATTTGCTAGACCATAAAAATGATATGTTTATGAATGAAAGAAGGGAAATAAATGAAGTATTCTTTAAACAGGGACCTATTTTGAAACACAACTTGCCTGTTGAAATCCTAGGGGATCCTCCTCCACCCAAGGGTGATCCCATGTTTGAGCTTAAACCTTTGCCTGATACTCTTAAATATGCTTATCTTGATGAGAAAGAGATTTATCCTGTTATTATTAGTGCTAACCTTTCAGAGCATGAAGAAAAGAAATTATTGAAAACTCTGAAGAAGCATCGTGCTGCTATTGGATATACTCTTGATGATCTTAAGGGCATTAGTCCCACTCTATGCCAGCACAGGATAAAATTGGAGAAAGACGCGAAACCGGTTGTTGATCACCAATGACGGTTAAATCCTAAGATGAAAGAAGTGGTAAGAAAAGAAATACAAAAGCTTCTTTATGCAGGTATAATTTATCCCGTTGCTGATAGTCATTGGGTAAGTCCTGTCCATTGTGTCCCTAAGAAGGGAGGTATTACTGTTGTTCCTAATGATAAAGATGAATTGATTCCACAAAGAATTGTTACAGGTTATAGAATGGTAATTGATTTCCGCAAATTAAATAAAGCTACTAAAAAGGATCATTACCCTTTACCCTTTATTGATCAAATGCTAGAAAGATTATCCAAACAAACACATTTTTGCTTTCTAGATGGTTATTCCAGTTTCTCTCAAATACCTGTGTCAAAAGAGGATCAAGAAAAGACAACTTTTACTTGCCCTTTCGGTACCTTTGCTTATAGACGTATGCCTTTTGGTTTATGCAATGCACCTGCTACCTTTCAAAGATGTATGACTGCTATATTCTCTGACTTTTGTGAAACGATTGTTGAGGTTTTCATGGATGATTTCTCCGTATATGGGACTTCTTTTGATGATTGCTTAAGCAACCTTGATCGAGTTTTGTAGAGATGTGAAGAAACTAATCTTGTCTTGAATTGGGAGAAGTGCCACTTTATGGTTAATGAAGGTATTATCTTGGGGCATAAAATTTCTGAAAGAGGTATTGAGGTTGATAAAGCTAAGGTTGATGCTATTGAAAAGATGTCGTGTCCTAAGGACATCAAAGGTATAAGAAGTTTCCTTGGTCACGCCGGTTTTTATAGGAGGTTCATTAAGGACTTCTCTAAAATTTCTCGGCCTCTGACTAATCTCTTACAAAAAGATGTTCCTTTTGTCTTTGATGACGATTGTGTAGAAGCATTTGAAATACTTAAGAAAGCTTTGATTTCTGCACCTATTGTTCAGCCTCCTGATTGGAATTTACCATTCGAAATCATGTGTGATGCTAGTGATTATGTTGTCCGGGCTGTTCTAGGACAAAGAGTTGATAAGAAATTAAATGTTATCCAATATGCTAGTAAGACTCTAGACAGTGCTCAAAGAAATTATGCTACTACTGAAAAAGAATTTTTAGCAGTTGTATTTGCTTGTGATAAGTTCAGACCTTATATTGTTGATTCTAAAGTAACTGTTCACACTGATCATGCTACTATTAAATATCTTATGGAAAATAAAGATGCTAAACCTAGACTTATTAGATGGGTTCTCTTGCTACAAGAATTTGATTTGCATATTATTGATAGAAAGGGAGCTGAGAACCCCGTTGCAGACAACTTGTCTAGGTTAGAGAGTGTTCTTGATGACCCACTACCTATTGATGATAGCTTTCCTGATGAACAACTAGCTGTAATAAATGCTTATCGTACTGCTCCATGGTATGCTGATTATGCTAATTATATTATTGCTAAATTTATACCACCTAGTTTCACATACCAACAAAAGAAAAAGTTCTTCTATGATTTAAGACATTACTTTTGGGATGATCCACACCTTTATAAAGAAGGAGTAGATGGTGTTATTAGAAGTTGTGTACCTAAGCATGAACAGGAACAGATCCTACGCAAGTGTCACTCTGAGGCTTATGGGGGACACCATGCTGGAGACAGAACCGCACATAAGGTATGGCAATCCGGTTTTTATTGGCCTACTCTCTTCAATGATGCCCGTAAGTTTGTGTTGTATTGTGATGAATGTCAAAGAATTGGTAATATCAGTAGACGTCAAGAAATGCCTATGAATTATTCACTTGTTATTGAACCATTTGATGTTTGGGGCTTTGATTATATGAGACCCTTTCCTTCCTCTAATGGGTATACACATATTTTAGTTGCTGTTGATTACGTTACTAAGTGGGTAGAAGCTATTCCAACTAGTAGTGCTGATCATAACACCTCTATTAAGATGCTTAAAGAAGTTATTTTTCTGAGGTTTGGACTCCCTAGATATTTAATGACTGATGGTGGTTCACATTTTATTCATGGTGCCTTTCGCAAAATGCTTGCTAAGTATGATGTTAATCATAGAATTGCATCTCCGTATCATCCACAGTCTAGTGGTCAAGTAGAATTGAGTAATAGAGAGCTTAAATTAATTTTGCAAAAGACTGTTAATAGATCTAGAAAGAATTGGTCCAAGAAACTTGATGATGCATTATGGGCTTATAGAACTACATATAAAAATTCTATGGGTATGTCTATGTATAAAATGGTTTATGGTAAAGCATGTCACTTACCTCTCGAACTAGAACATAAGGCATATTGGGCCATTAAAAAGATCAATTATGATTTCAAACTTGCCGGTGATAAGAGGTTATTTGACATTAGCTCACTTGATGAATGGAGAACCCAGGCTTATGAGAATGCCAAACTGTTTAAAGAAAAAGTTAAAAGATGGCATGACAAAAGAATACAAAAGCATGAGTTTAATGTAGGTGATTATGTATTATTATACAACTCTCGTTTAGGATTTTTTGCAGGAAAACTTCTCTCTAAATGGGAAGGTCCTTACATCATCGAGGATGTCTATTGTTCCGGTGCCATAAAAATCATCAACTTCGAAGGCACTAATCTGAGGGTGGTGAACGGTCAAAGAATCAAACATTATATCTCGGCTAATCCTATAAATGTTGAAACTAATGTTATTGAAAGCGTAACTCCGGAGGAATACATAAGGGACACTTTCCAGAATGTTCCAGACTCCGAAAAGGAATAGGTATGAGGTACGGTAAGTAAACCGACTCCAAAACAGTTCTAATAGCAATTTTTCTCCGTTTTGGAATATTTAAGAAAATAGGAAAATAAGAAGCAGTTCGGGAAGGGCACGAGGCGTCCACGAGGGTGGAGGGCGCGCCCTCCTGCCTCGTGGGCACCTCGTGTGCTCTCCGAACTTTGTTTTCTTGCATGATACTTATTTCGGTTGGTAAAAATTCATTATATAATCTCCCGAAGGTTTTGATCACTGTACCACGCAAATATCTCCTGCTTTTGTTTCGAGTTGTTCTCTGCCAGGGTTGTCAAGGCTAGGCATCTTGTCGTCTCCCTCTTCCTCCAACAATGAGGGCAACGATGCTTGGCTAATGAAGATAGGGCTGCAGATTTGAGGATCCTGGAGACTCGATCATCCTTCTATGATGGTGAGCCTATGCCTTGGAAGATGGACGACAAGCCTAGATCATCAACAACTCCATCATCACCACATCCGAGGAAGGATACATAAACACACGAGTATGGGCACTCCCCTTGGCAACTGCCAAGCTTGGGGGAGTGCACCGGTATTGTATCACCATCACACTTTTACCCTTACTGTTTTTCTTAGTTCGATCCTTTTGGTAATATCTTGATCGAGTAGAATAAAGTTTTAGTATGATCTACTTTTGAGTTTTGCTTTATGATCCTTCTATGTAATTGAGTCCATGAGCTATATATAATAAAGATTAGTGTTGAGTCAAGGGCTTGATTATCTTGCTATGATCTTGAGGGAATAAAATAAAAGAGAAAGAATAAAAAGAAATAAAGAGATCATATGGATCTTATGGGGAGTAATGACTTCACATATAAAGAGTATGATGAATAAAAGTTGTTGAGAGTTGACAAACATAGTTTTGGTCATCGTTGCAATTAATAGGAAGTAATAAAGAAAGAGAGGTTTTCACATATAAATATACTATCTTGGACATCTTTTATGATTGTGAGCACTCATTAAAATATGACATGCTAAAGAGTTGACGTTGGACAAGGAAGACAACAAAATAAAGAGATAAATTATATTGTCATGGATCATCCAACATGTTGAGCTTGCCTTTCCCTCTCATGCTAGCCAAATTCTTTGCACCAAGTAGAGATACTACTTGTGCTTCCAAATATCCTTAAACCTAGTTTTGCCATGAGAGTCCACCATATCTACCTATGGATTGAATAAGATCCTTCAAGTAAGTTGTCATCGTTGCAAGCAATAAAAATTGCTCTCTAAATATGTATGATCGTGTGGAGAAAATAAGCTTTATACGATCTTGTGATGTGGAAGAAATAAAAGCGACGAACTGCATAATAAAGGTCCATATCACAAGTGGCAATATAAAGTGACATTATTTTGCATTAAGACTTCGTGCATCCAACCATAAAAGCACATGACAACCTCTGCTTCCCTCTGCGAAGGGCCTATCTTTTATTCTTGTCTTATACTTCATGCAAAGAGTCATGGTGATCTTCACCTTTCCTTTTTACATTTTATCCTTTGGCAAGCACAATGTGTTGGAAAGATCCACATATATATATACATATATAGTTAATTGGATGTGAGTTTTCATGAACTATTATTGTTGACATTGTCGTAGTTCTAAGACTGACAGTAGAATGGGGGGTAGGTATGAGGAGGCAAGATCCTAGCTATGGAGTAGTTGTACACACAAGTTTACGAGTTCAGGCCCTTCTCGGAGGAAGTGACAACCCTATGTCTCGGTGCCCTGAGGCGGTCGACTGGATTATATGTGTGTGTCTGAGTTTACAAAAGATGTGAACCCCTGTCCCGGAAGAGGGGGATGGCTTATATAGAGTGCGCCAGGACCCCAGCTCACCTCCGTTACGCGGGGTCCAATGTACATAAAGGAGGAGCGTTACAGGTAACGTCTATATTAAAGTGTTATAAATGATAGTTAAGTCTATGAGTAAACGCCCGACCGTTGCTATGTAGAGTGGCTTCAGATCTTCTGTTTGTCGAGTGATTTCTGTGACGGTCGAGTGACATTGATTCTTCCGAGTGGAATGTCTCTGGTCGAGTGGATGATGGTACCCTTTGAGTGCTGCTGGCTTTAGGGTGATGTCCTTGGGGAGGGCGTCTAGGTCAGGCCTATGACCCTACCCTAGGTACATAGCTTCATCATTAGCCCCCGAATGGTTCGGGGCTTGAGTGGAGAAGGAGTTGAGAATTCCTCCGACTCAATTTTTGTTCTCCGGGAGTGATTTATCGTGACCAAGCGAACAACCATGATGATCTCAACTCCTTTTCAGTCGCCTTGATCCGTTCTTGAATCTGCCGAGTGAACTTTACTGCGATGTCTTGAGTACTGATATGGAGAAGATATTTCGTCTGACAGATTGCCCTACTGCGTGCGGATATTGTGGGATTTGGATTTTGGGGAAGCGCGCGGGATGGAGGAGGCCACAGTAATTGGAAGGGATTAGGTGAGGCCACCTCGATCACCGCGCCACCTTTTTCGCCATGTACCTCGCGTGCGACTGTTGCGGGATTTGATTGGGTCGTCCGGACCCACAGGTCAGCCACTTGGAAGCGGCCCCATATAAGGCGTCGGACCGGGGTTTTCTTTGAACAATGCGTCTTTGTTCTTCTCTTTCCCTCTCAGTTTTCTCCGCTGCATCTGCTCCTGCTCCAGCGCCGCCGCCCCGTTCGAGCTCTGCTCGCTGCGATAGGGAAGGAGAAGACGGTGGCATTGGAGCGTGCGAAGAAGGCAACGACGAAGGCGAAGGGGAAGAAGTCCGGCCGGGGCGGATCTTCTTCGAGGGCCGGCCTGCCGCCGGGCTGGATCTAGGGCGACTGGATTCGCTCGATGATCTGCCAGGACGACATCGACGACCTGGTCGAGGGGGGACTGATCCCCCACGAATCGGCGTGACTCCCAGGGAATGAGATCGAGCCACAACCACAGGAGGGTGAGCGCGTTCTCCTTGCTACTTACGTTGACCGCGGGTTTTCCTTGCCTCCCCACCCTTTATTTCGAGGTTTCTTGAACTTCTTTGGGGCGCAACTCCACCACTTTACCCCGAACACCATCGTGTACCTTGCTGCTTTTGTGTCCATGTGTGAGAGCTTCCTGGGCTGTCGACCACACTGGGGGCTCTTCAAGCACATATTCACATGCCATTCTCAGTCAGTCAAGAAGGCCAACCCGAGTGATGAGAGGACGCAGGTGATTCAGATGTGCGGGGGTCTTGGGATTCAGATGAGGAGTAAAAATACTTTCCCAGCCATGATCCTTCCTGAGTCGGTCCGAGGGTGGCAGTCGACCTGGTTCTTCTGCAAGGACCAGCCGACTCTGGGTCAGTCGACTGGACTTCCCCCCTTTTCCATGGCTCGAGTGGAGAATCCCTCTACTTTAAAAGTGATCCCAGAGGAGAAGGCGCAAGTGAAAGTGCTGGTTGAGCGAGTAGTTCAACTTGTCCATGATGGGGTAACCAGCATGGATCTGTTGGAGGTCTTCCTCAGGCGACACATCCAACCATTTCAAGCTCGTGACCATTCGATGTGGATGTATTCGGGCACCGACGACACCACTCGGATCCATCCAGAGGAAGTCGACGATGATACGTTGGAAGGGTGGCTGAAGAGTATTACTGGCAACAAAGACAACCCCAGGGGATCCCGGAGGATTCCTCCACTCAACAACTCATACGAAACCGACAAGGTGTGACTCCACATGGTCGAGTGTTTTCTTGATTTATCAAGTAGCTATTTGCTATCATCCGACTATCTCCTATCTTGGTTGTTGTCTTCTAGGCCCTGACTGAGATGTACTCGATGCCCAACGGGGAGCAGGAGCAGGACCCAGAGGGAGAAGCGAGTGGAGGTGAAAGCGGCGAGTGGCACTCTGACGACGAAGAGGACGAGGACAACGACGATCCGAGTGATGAATAAGAGGTCGACTCTCCTCCTCGTAGGGAAAGACGATCGAAGATTTCTCATGCTCCAGCAAGCGCCCGCGGCAAAGCGACCGCGCAAACTGGGCAGTCATCGAAGCGCCCTCGGACGTCTTCTTCGGTGCCGACTGAAAAGGCGTCGAAGCAACCGAAAGCTACACCGTCCAAACCGCCAAAAGCCTCGCCGAAGATCAAAGTGGCCATCCCCATTGCTTCCGGGTATTAGTTGGGCTTGATTTCTTGTTTTAGTATGAATTTGGATTTGAGTCGATTCATTTTGTCAGACATGACCGACTGAACTCTGAAATTTGTAGTGCCGCTGCCTCTGGGACTTCCACCCGCCAGTATGAAGACGAGGACATGGAAGATGCGGTCACCTCCAACCCGGGTATAATCCTCGTGATCTTGTTCTCGATTGTATGGTCGATTAAATTCTGGTGACTCATCTGGGGTCGGCTGATTTCTTTGCAGCCCCTCCCAATGTCATTGAGCTTCCGGATGATGACGAGGACGTGCCGTTGAGGCCCAGGAAAAAGAAGGCAATAACTATCAAGACATCCCAGTCGGAGCCGGTGGTGGAGCGGGTAGTTCAACGACTCGAAGATGCAAGTAAGGTTTCTGTAACCTTTGCCGACCCAGTGTCGAGTGTGCATCCTGCATCGTCAATTGCTCTAGAGCTTGTTTCAACCATCCAACTTCATGCCTCAGATCTCCAAGCCGCTGCGTCTGGATCGTCCATCCCCTTCTTTGCCACTCATCATGTTCCAGAAAGCCAGTCGGACGCCGCTACGAAGGCTATTCGTCAGGCTGGTATAATGATGTAGTGGGTGAAGGCGGTACAAGAAAGCAGTCAGGCTGCTTATGACGCGAGCGCAGCTCTTCGAGCCAATGTCCAGGTAAGTTAACTTCCGACTGAACTTGTTCTTTTAGGATATGCTACCCGAATGTTTTCCTTCGCGTAATCTTTCATTGTCTTGCACTTCGAGATTGTACACCCACTAGGTGCTTTGTCATCCTCTCTCTTTTATTTTTTGTACTTGGTCTGGGCAGACCAGCCGAGTGGGATCCGAACCAGTGGGGGCACGCCAAGTGCACCCACTAGGTGTAGTCCCCGAGACCGCAGTCGACTGCTGGCAGTCGGCTGAGGTCTGAGCACTTTTTCTCCTCTCTTTTTTTGTACTCGGTCTGGGCGGACCAGCCGAGTGGAATCCAAACCAGTGGGGGCACGCTAAGTGCACCCACTGGGTGTAGTCCCCGAGACCGTAGTCGACTGCTGGCAGTCGGTTGGGGTCTGAGTGGTCTTGAAGCTTTATTCACTCGGAAGTTAATAATCTTTGATCTTGTCGATTGATATGTCTTTTACTCATTGTATAAATCTTGTTCGCTTATCTCCGAGTTTGAGGAAAAGCAGAGGCAACTCAACCTTGATTTGGAGTTGGCTCAGTAGAATTTAAAGAAGGCTCAAGATGAAGTCGCTGGTACGGAAGGTAATGGCCTGTCGACTGCTTATCTTGACCATCCTTCTAGTTATCTCTTCATTCTTCTGTTTGATCTAAATGTGTATTTTGCAGAGAAATGAGGCTGGCCCTGGAGAAGAAAGACTTGGACCTTGCAGCTGCGTAGAAGGAGGCTCAAGAGAAGATAGCCCTTGCTGACCAGAAACTGGCTTCAGTTGGAGGGTTAGAGGAAGAAATCAATAAGCTGAAGTCGTCTCTCACTGAATCCAATCGAGAGGCGACTCGTCTAAAAAAATATAAAGTGGCTCTGAACGACCAGCTGGAAAGCATGACGTGTAGGAGGAATGATCTGGAAGCTTATCTGAAAGCTCTCGCCAAGAAACTCTTTCTTATGCTCGAAGGTATCCCCTTTTACCCGACTGTTTTACTATTTGCAAGTTAGTCCTGGCCAGTCGACTCATCAACTCATTGACTCTGCAGAATTCTGCCAAAACTTTGAAGATGAGACTAGACAGATCGAGACAGGCTTGGACCCCTATCCGTTCTCTAGTCGGCGATGAGGCTGCTATGAATGTGCTTCAACTGGAATCCTGTGTCGCCAGTGTTACAAGTTACCTTGCCCGTCTGAAGGTGGCAGTTTCACGCATCGACTCATCGCTCTGGCCAAGGGAAACACTTCAGAAAGATCTCGAGTCTCTGATGGCTCGACTCAATGATGTCCCTGGTCGAGTGCAGGAATGGAAGAAGTCCTCTGCCCGATGCGGTGCTGACGTGGCTCTGTCATTGGTCAGGGTCCACTGCAGAGAGGCTCGAGAAGAGAAGCTGGCGGCGATCAAGGTCGCCAACACAAAAAGGCACGACTTCCAGTCCTTCATGGAAACTTTCATTACTGCTGCCACTCAGATCACGGACGGGATCGATTTGGACGAGTTCGTCGAGCCTGCCAGTCCTCCTCCTGCCGAGTGAACAAACTTGATACTCAAACTTGCTTTAAATTTGCCTCGGTATGCCGAGTGGTTATTGTAACCATTAAACTCCTTCAGGCCTGACACCCGAGTACTTTTATCTTCGTCCTGAAACTCTTGAGATTTTATCTGATCTTGGTTTATCTTCTGCATGTGCTTGCGTTTGCCTTCGAGCAGAACTTATTCTTCACTCGGAATATTCTTTGAGATGCAACTCTGAGGGAGATATCCTAGTCGACCTACGCCTCGTCGTCCTTGCGGATAGGGACGGAGCGGACATTGTACTTGTGGTGCAGCTCTGAGGAGAGGTTTGCAGTCGACCTGCACCTCGTCGTCCTTGTGGATAGGGATGGAGCAAACATTGTACTTCTGGCGCAGCTCCGTGGAGAGGATTGTAGTTGACCTGCACCTCGTCGTCCTTGTGGATAGGGATGGAGCACACATTGTACTTGTGGCGCAGCTCCGAGGAGAGGATTGCAGTTGACCTGCACCTC
>NC_041388.1:544831330-544843336 GCF_002162155.2 Triticum dicoccoides
GCTCATCACTCGGTAGGATTTTTTGAAACCTAGGCGAACACTGAGCTACAGCTAAGCCTCCGAGTGAGAGACTTGCACATCACTCGGTAGGATTTTTTTCAACTTAGGCGAGTACTGGACTGTAGCTAAGCCCCCGAGTGAGAGACTTACTCATCACTCGATAGGATTTTTTTCAACTTAGGCGAGTACTGGACTGCATCTAAGCCCCCGAGTGAGAGGCTTGCTCATCACTCGGTAGGATTTTTCAAATTAGGCGAGTACTGGACTGCAGCTAAGCCCCCGAGTGAGAGACTTGCTCATCACTCAGCAGGATTTTTGAAACTTAGGCGAAACGGATTCGCAGCTAAGCCACCCACTGGGGGATTTTAGAAACAAGCATAAGCAATCGACAATCATTTTAGGAGGATGTAAAAACTCTTGTCTTTAATAAACAAACTACAAATGTGCTTTTTATTACATTCCAATAGACTGAGTGCTTAAGTATAAAAGGGGCGGAGCAGCTCTACATTCCAAGCTCATGGCTTGTCTTTCTTGTGCTCGATGTTGTACAGGTGGTACGCTCCATTGTGAAGCACTCTGGTGACAACGAAGGGTCCTTCCCAGGCAGGAGCAAGCTTGTGAGGTTTCTGCTGATCCACTCGCAGAACCTAGTCTCCCTCTTGAAATGCTCGACCCCTTATGTTTCTGACATGGAATCAACGTAGGTCTTGCTGATAGATGGTTGATCGGATCAAGGCCATCTCACTTTCTTCTTCCAGGATATTGACTGCATCTTGCCATGCCTGTTCTACTTCTTCTTCTGAGAAAAGCTTGACTCGGGGTGCATTGTGGAGCAAGTCACTCAGAAGTACAACTTCGGCTCCATAAACCAAGAAAAAAGGGTTCTGCCAGTCGAACGATTGGGAGTTGTCCTCAATCCCCACAATACTGATGGAAGTTCATCGACCCAGGCCCCTGCTGCGTGTTTGAGGTCGTGCATCAGTTGGGGTTTCAGTCCTTTGAGAATCAATCCATTTGCTCTTTCAGCTTGCCCATTCGACTGGGAGTGGGCGACTGAGGCATAGTCGACTCGAGTACCTTGGGAAGCACAGAAAGTTCTGAACTCATCAGAATCGAAGTTTGACCCGTTGTTAGTGATGATGCTGTGTAGAATACCATATCTGAATGTTAACTCTCTGATGAAGCTGACAGCAGTACTGGCTTCAAGGTTCTTGATAGGCTTGGCTTCAATCCACTTGGTGAATTTGTCGACTGCTACAAGCACATGAGTGAATCCACTCCTGCCAGTCCTCAGAGGTCCCACCATGTCCAATCCCCAAACAACAAAGGGCCAGACGAGTGGAATGGTCTTCAGGGCCGACGCAGGCTTGTGAGACATGTTGGAGTAAAACTGGCAACCTTCACATTTGTCGACTATTTCTTTTGCCATGTCATTCGCCCGTGGCCAGTAAAATCCCGCTTGGTATGCTTTGGACACAATGGTCTGAGAGCACGCATGGTGACCACAGGTCCCCGAGTGGATGTCATTGAGGATCACTCGACCTTCTTCAGGTGTTATGCATTTCTGGCAAACTCCAGTCACACTTTCTCTGAAGAACTGTCCTCTTATCACAGTAAAGGCTTTAGATCGATGGACGATTTGTCAAGCCTCTTCTTCATCCTCTGGGAGTTCCCTTCTAAGAATGTACGTGATATATGGTACTGTCCAATCGGGGGTGATGACCAAAACCTCCATAATCAAATCGACCACGGCTGGAATCTCGATTTCAGTCGGATCGGTGGCACTCTTCGCCTGTGGGGGCTCTTCAGTGAAGGGATCTTCTTGAACTGAAGGTGTATGAATATGCTCCAGGAACACATTGCTGGGAATGGCTTCTCTCTTGGAGCCTATCTTTGCCAGATCATCGGCTGCTTGATTTTTCAGTCGAGGGATGTGATGGAGCTCTAATCCCTCAAACCTCTTTTCTAACTTTCTCACTGCATTGCAATAACTAGTCATAGCTGGGCTTCTGACGTACCATTCCTTCATCACCTGATTGACCACTAAATCTGAGTCACCATAGACCATGAGGCGATGGACGCCGAGTGAAATGGCCATACGCAACCCGTACAGAAGTGCCTCATATTCAGCTTCATTGTTGGAGGAGTCAAAGTGAATTTGGAGAACATAGCTGAGTTTGTCACCACGGGGGGATACCAACACTACCCCAGCACCGGAACCATTCAACATCTTGGACCCATCGAAGAACATGGTCCAATGCTCCGAGTGAATTTGGGCCGGAAGTTGTTGTTCGATCCACTCGGCGAGGAAATCAGCTATCGCTTGGGACTTGATAGCTTTCTTTGCCTCAAATTTGATGTCCAGGGGAGGAGTTCAATCGCCCACTTTGCCACTCGACCAGTTGCATCTCTGTTGTTCAGAATCTCTGATAATGGAGCATCGCTGACGACTACAATGGAATGATCAGAGAAATAGTGTGCAACCTTCTTTGTGGTCATGTAAATCCCATAAACAAGCTTCTGATAATGTGGATATCTTTGCTTTGACGGAGTCAGAACTTCAGAAACATAATACACTGGGTGCTGAATTTTATAGGCTTTTCCTTCTTCCTCCCGCTCGACCGTGAGTACTGTACTGACAACTTGTCCAGTGGCTGCAATATAAAGCAATAAAGGCTCTTTGCTGATTGGTGCAGCAAGCACCGGCTGGGTGGAAAGCATGGCTTTGAGCTCTGCAAATGCTGCATCAGCTTCGGGAGTCCACTCGAACTTATCATACTTCTTCATCAGTCGGTAAAGAGGTAATGCCTTTTCACCGAGGCGAGAAATGAATCAACTCAAGGCGGCCAAACAATCAGTAAGCTTCTGGACATCGTGCACACGCACAGGGCGTTTCATCCGAAGTATAGCACCAACTTTCTCTGGGTTAGCATCGATTCCTTGTTCGGAAACGAGGAAACCGAGTAACTTTCTGCCAGGAACTCCGAATGTGCACTTTGATGGATTAAGCTTGATATCATATCTTCTGAGATTGGCAAAGGTTTCAGCAAGGTCAGCCAACAGGTCGGAACCTTTACGTGACTTGACCACAATGTCATCCATGTATGCTTCCACATTCTGACTGATTTGAGTGAGCAGACACTTCTGGATCATCCTCATGAATGTGGCTCCGGCGTTCTTCAAGCTGAATGGCATAGTGACATAACAGAAGCATCCGAATGGAGTGATGAAAGCCGTTTTTATCTCATCGGTTCCATACAATCGGATCTGATGGTACCCGGAATAGGCGTCCAAAAAGGACAAACACTCACACCCCACAGTCGAGTCGACAATTTGGTCGATGCGGGGGAGAGGAAAATGATCTTTCGGGCAGGCCCGATTGATATGCTTGAAGTCAATGCACATGAGAAATGAATCATCCTTCTTGGGTACCATGACAACATTGGCGAGCCACTCGGAGTGGTAAATCTCTCGGATGAACTCAGCTGCCAGGAGCCGAGCCACTTCCTCGCCAATTGCTTTTCTCTTCTGGATGGCGGACCGTCGGAGATGTTCCTTGACTAGTTTTACTTTTGGGTCGACTCGCAAACAATGCTCAGCCAATCCCTTGGGTAAACCCGGAATGTCAGAAGGTTTCCATGCAAAGATGTCCCAGTTCTCATGGAGGAACTGGATGAGCACTTCTTCCTATTTGCTGTTGAGTGTTGTTGAGATATAGGTCGGTGCAGCATTGGGATCGGTCGGGTGAATATGAATCAACTTCATTTCACCGGACGACTGAAATGTAGAATCTGTGGCATGCTTCTTGGCTCGCAGCAAATCACTCGGATCTGCATTTTTCTGATACTCTTGCAATTCTACTACTGCCATCTGTGCATCGGCAATTTTCGTGCCCTTTTGGAAGCACTCTTCTGCCTTCTGCCGATTACCAGTGACAGTGATTACTCTTCTAGGACTAGGCATCTTCAATTTGAGATACACGTAACATGGTCGAGCCATAAAACGTGCATAAGCGGGCCTACCCGGAATATTATGGTAAGCACTCTTGAAATCCACTACCTCAAATGTCAACTTTTCCTTGCGATAATTCTTGGAATCACTGAAAACCACATCAAGGGTGATCTGGCCAAGTGACTGAACCTTCTTGCCAGGTATAACACCGTGGAAACTCATGTTGCTTTCACTAAGCTTGGACATCGGAATGCCCATTCCCTTCAAGGTTTCAGCATAAAGGATATTCATGCCACTACCACCATCCATCAGTACTTTAGTTAGTCGAATGCCTTCAACCACTGGGTCGACCACCAGTGCTTGGCTCCCAGGGGTGGCTATATGTGTTGGATGGTCCGACTGGTCGAATGTGATGGCAGTCTGGGACCACTTCAGATAACTGGGTGTTGCCGGAGCAACCATGTTTACTTCTCTGTTAATAACTTTCAACCGACTTTTGCTTTTGACATCTGCAAAAATCATCAGTGTGGAATTGACATTGGGAAAACCATCATCATCTTCTTCCCTATCCTCACCTCCGTCCTACTCCTTTTCCTTCTCCTTGGGTTGTTTCTCTCGGAACTGCTGGATCAGGAAACGACACTGTCGAGTGGTGTGTTTAAGGTAAATGATGTTCCCCTCTTCATCTTTATCCTTAACTTTTTTGGGTGTCCAGGTCCCTTTGGGCTTTCCTTTGAACTTTCCTTGGGAAACAACTAAAGCTTCACCAGGAACAGCTGGTTCGGCCTTTCACTTCTGTTTCCGACTGGAATTCCCTCCTCCGGTTTCTTGGGCGACTGTTTTGTGCTTGCCACTCCAGAGTCGGTCTTCCTCTTCGCCGTTAGCGTATTTGGTGGCAATCTCCATCATCCGAGTCAGAGTCATATCTCCTGTCTGACCGAGTTTCAAATTCAACTCCCGATACTTAACGCCTTCCTTGAAGGCACAGATTTCTTGGTGATCCGACACATTCTCCACTGTATGGTGTAACGTGATCCATCTCTGGATATAGTCCCTCAAAGTTTCATCCGGTTTCTGAACACAACATTGCAATTCTGTCAACCCTGCCAGCCTTTTGCAAGTACCTTCAAAGGTTCTAACAAACACTGGAGCAAGTTCCTCCCAACTATATATACTGCCAGGAGCCAACTGATTCAACCACGCTCTGGCTGAGCCCTCCAACATCAAGGGAAGGTGTTTCATAGCCACATCATCATTGCCGCCACCAATCTGCACAGCCACTAGGTAGTCCTGAAGCCAAGTGTCTGGCTTGGACTCGTCGGTGAACTTGCTGACTCCAGTCGCCAACCTAAAGTTGGGAGGAATCACTGCTACCCTGATGGCTCTGCTGAAACACTCGGGTCCTGAGACATGCACCCTGCTTCCAGTCAGATGATCTCTATCGTGGCCTTCTCTGTGAGCCCTATTGCTATCAACCATACCTTGGACGAGGATAGATCTTGCATCAAAGCCTGGCTCTCTAGGGTCGACCGGAATTCTTCGCTCGCCACTGTGGGGGCGCCTGTCATCTTGCCGCCGAGGCACGTATGACCCACTCCTCGGAGGAGGCGTGGGCACTCGACAACGGTCATCGTGGTCGAGTCGATGATGATACTGCTCACGGTTCATGTATTGATCTTGTTGGTGCCCACATCTCTCACGCCGCGGAGGTGGTCTTGGGCTGTGAGCAGACTGGACAGTATCTGCCACCACAGATCTGCTATGAATCATATTCCACGACTGAGATACCACTGTATTCTGCTCTCCCGCTACCCGAAGTAAGACCTAGATCTGCATCAAACCTCGGCTAGCTTTTGACTAGGAAGGTTGAATCGACTCTGATATTCGAGCCGCAGCCGTGAGATTCTAGATCGGAGTTCGGTATACCTGCGTCGGAGGCGGAAAAAGTTGTCGTGGACTGGACTCGGGAATCCACTGCCGAGCATGCTCGTCGAGTGCGCGCTGGAGGTTCTCCAGTCGAGTGCGCTCAGCTAAGTTGGCCAGGCGCGCCTCCTCCAAGGCCTGGGCCTCGGGGCTTTCTCCAACGATAGGAGTGTGAAGTGCATCCATATTACGGCGCCAAAGATCTTCCCTCCGCTGCGAAGAGAGGGGTTCGAGGCGGTACTCCTCATGGACGTGTATTGGGTCGCCGACGCCATCTCCACCGTCTTCATGGGTGAAGCCAGGAGGACTGCCTGGTCCATTAACCATCAAGACTTCTGCCGCGGGGTCGCTGCTGTCGCACTCGGATGCAGTCTCGATGAAGCTAGTCGACAGATCGAATAGGCTGTAGGGAGTTTCATCGGGCTCGATCGTCGCGATTTGTGGGGTGGCCGATTTGCGGGCCACCGCATGTCTCGCCCACCGCTGAAGCCGCGATCGACCGGATCGCTGGCACCGGCGAACAACGGGAAGCGAGGATGCCGTAGGAGCCGATCGATACTGAGTCGACGGTTGTCGAAGAAGGATGCCGCGGACGCATGCGCGGAAGTGTGTCACCCCGCGGACGGGGAGCGCCTCGACGTCGAGTGGAGCCTCATGGAGTCAAGCGAAGTCGTCGGCGATGAAGACAAGCGCGCCGAGACGGATCTCACGGCCTTCAGCCAATCCTCCACCGGAAACCATGATGACGAGAATCGGAAAAATCTCAACTTCTCCAACAAAATGCTAAGACACCTGCCCCAAGGTGGGCGCCAAATGTCATGGTTCTAAGACTGACAGTAGAATGGGGGTAGGTATGAGGAGGCAAGATCCTAGCTATGGAGTAGTTGTACACACGAGTTTACGAGTTCATGCCCTTCTCAAAGGAAGTAACAGCCCTACGTCTCGGTGCCCTGAGGCGGTCGACTGGATTATATGTGTCTGTGAGTTTACAAAAGATGCGAACCCCTGTCCCAGAAGAGGGGGATGGCTTATATAGAGTGCGCCAGGACCCCAGCTCACCTCTGTTACGCAGGGTTCAATGTACATAAAGGAGGAGCGTTACAGGTAACGTCTGTATTAAAGTGTTATAAATAATAGTTAAGTCTATCAGTAAACGCCCGACCGTTGCTATGTAGAGTGGCTTCAGATCTTCTGTTTGTCGAGTGATTTCTGTGACTGTCGAGTGACATTGATTCTTCTGAGTGGAATGTCTCTGGTCGAGTGGATGATGGTACCCTTTGAGTGTTGCTGGCTTTAGGGTGATGTCCTTGGGGAGGGCGTCTAGGTCAGGCCTATGACCCTACCCTAGGTACATAGCTTCATCAGACATTACCCTTGAGGTAAAAGGTTGGGAGGCAATACTATAAGCCCCTTTGTTTCTCTGTGTCTGATTAAAACTTCATACCCATAAATATCGCGTGAGTGTTAGCAATTGTGAAAGACTAAATGATGGTTGAGTATGTGGACTTGTTGAAAAGCTCTTATTGACTCTTTCCTATGTTATGATAAATTGCAATTGCCTCAATGACTGAGATTATAGTTTGTTAGTTTTCAATGAAGTTTATGATTCATACTTGAAACTATGAATGAATTATTACTTTAGCATAAGAGATCATATGACAATATATGTTGCTGTTATAATAATGATCATGATGCCCTCATGTCCGTATTTTATTTTATTGACACCTCTATCTCTAAACATGTGGACATATTTTTTGATTTCGGCTTTCGCTTGAGGAGAAGCGAGGTCTAAGCTTGGTGGAGTTGATACGTCCATTTTGCATCATGCTTTTATATCAATATTTATTACATTATGGGATGTTATTACACATTATGTCACAATACTTATGCCTGTTCTCTCTTATTTTATAAGGTTTAAATGAAGAGGGGGAATGCCGACAGCTGGAATTCTAGGCTGGAAAAGGAGCAAATATTAGAGACCTATTCTGCACAACTCCAAAAGTGCTGAAACTTCACGGGAGCAAGTTTCAGAATATATAAAAAATATTGGGCGAAAGAAGTACCAGAGGGGGGCCACCCACCATCCACGAGGGTGGGGGCGCGCCATACCCCCCTTGGGCGCGCCCCCTGCCTTGTGTGCCCCCTGGCAGCCCTTTGATGCCCATCTTTGGCTATATGGAGTCTTTCTCGAGGAAAAAATCATAAGCTAGTTCACGGTACGAAACTCCGCCGCCATGAGGCGGAACCTCGGCGGAACCAATCTAGGGCTCCGGTGGAGCTGTTCTGCCAGGGATACTTCCCTCCGGGAGGAGGAAATCATCACCATCGTCATCACCATTGATCCTCTCATCAGGAGGGGGTCAATCTCCATCAACATCTTCACCAACACCATCTCATCTCAAACCCTAGTTCCTCTCTTGTATCCAATCTTTGTCCCAAAGCCTTAGATTGGTACCTGTGGATTGCTAGTAATGTTGATTACTCCTAGTAGTTGATGCTAGTTGGTTTATTCGGTGGAAGATCATATGTTCAGATCCTTTATGCATATTAATACCCCTCTGATTATGAACATGAATATGATTTGTGAGTAGTTACGTTTGTTCCTAAGGACATGGGAGAAGTCTTGCTATAAGTAGTCATGTGAATTTGGTATCCGTTCGATATTTTGATGAGATGTATGTTGTCTCTCCTCTAGTGGTGTCATGTGAACATCGACTACATGACACTTCACCATTGTTTGGGCATAGGGGAAGGCATTGGGAAGTAATAAGTAGATGATGGGTTGCTAGAGTGACAGAAGCTTAAACCCTAGTTTATGCGTTGCTTCGTAAGGGGCTGATTTGGATCCATATGTTTCATGCTATGGTTAGGTTTACCTTAATACTTCTGTTGTAGTTGTAGATGCTTGCAATAGGGGTTAATCATAAGTGGGATGCTTGTCCAAGGAAGGACAGTACCCAAGCACTGGTCCACCCACATATCAAATTATCAAAGTACTGAACGCGAATCATATGAGCGTGATGAAAACTAGCTTGACAATAATTCCCATGTGTCCTCGGGAGCGCTTTCCTTTATATAAGAGTTTGTACAGGCTTGTCCTTTGCTGCAAAAAGGATTGGGCCATCTTGATGCACCTTACTTACTTATATTACTTGCTACCCATTACAAATTACCTTCTCACAAAACTATCTGTTACCGATAATTTCAGTGCTTGCAGAGAATACCTTACTAAAAACTGCTTATCATTTCCTTCCGCTCCTCGTTGGGTTCGACACTCTTACTTATCGAAAGGACTACGATAGATCCCCTATACTTGTGGGTCATCAGTGCTTCACCCCTGCTGCTCTGCACTGTATTTCGGTATGGCATGTGGACCCGGTAGCATGATGTCCCACATGTCGGTGAACGGGACTAGAACATTTATGAAAGCGAGCGCTCCACTCTTATGACGGAAGAGTACACGACACGGCGGCCCCATGAACTGTCACTTGTACTGTATAGTACTATAGTTTTGCTGTTTCGCATGATCCATCGATACAAACCCGATTAAACAGGAAAGGGCGGGATTTTTCCCGCATGGTAGATGATACTGGCCATACATTTCAAAGGCAATTTTAATGTATGCAAACTGAATAATTAAGTAACAATATGATATCTAGTAAAACTAAAAACACATATGATTTATTGTGTTAGAGTGTAGTAGTAGTGTTGTATTGCATAGTTGTTAGATGTAACATGCGAGAACGTGTAGAGATGTAGTTTTGGAGGGCCTACAGAGAGAAAAGCGTAATACGGTCACCGAACTTCAGAATACACTCATTACAGTCACTATATACATTTTGCAGTGATTATACGGTCACTTGCTCACCGTTCAGGATCGGATTGCACTCTGTTAACCGGCCAAATAGTTTGCATGGCACCATGTTGACTAGTTAAATTGACCACATTCCTTGTGGGCCCACATGTTAGTTCACATAGGAAAAAGTTCAGATAAACACAAATTTACGCAGGCGCAACAAGACTCCAACCCGTGAGCGGGAATCACCTAGTTGTGTATGTGTCTGTCAGGGCCTGATGTGTGCACATGCACGTGTAGGTTGAGCACTTGAGCGTGAGAGTGTGTATTGGTCGTGTGGTGTGTGCATGCATGCGTGTGTGTGAGTGTTGTGTGTGTGCGTGATTGTGTGTGTACGTGTGAGTGTTGCATGCGTGCGTGGCTGCATGTGTTCGTGTGAGTGTTGCGTGCATGCAGTTTGTGTGCATGCGTGCATGTGCGTATAATCACCACACCAGCTCTTGTGCGTTCAAACAGACGGCTCAACATACCAATACAAGGCCACCTTGTCCGCCATGCCCGCGGTCATGACTTCGAACCACCGTCCAATATTTTTGTGTCGTTTGTTTTCATTCTTACTACCAAGATGCATGTGCGTTGCACGTAACATCAAGATGCATTTGTATGACTAGTTTATATTGTGAGAGAAAAGGATGAACGAGGGAAGGCCTTATTTGCAAATGTGGAGAGGTGTGTGGGTACCTTTTTGCAAAATTGCCATAGTTTCCTTCCTATCCGTCAGATATAAATCGGACGGCCTATATTGCAGGATGGCAGGCACACCATCATCACCAACTCTGTTTTTTATAAGAGTGTAGAAGAGTAGATACAAGCCGAGAGGTGAGCCCAATGGTAGTGAGATAATGTGATGCAACACTAGAGGTGCCACATGGAGCGTTTAACTAGTCAACTAGTTGTGTCTTGAGCAAATTCAGAGCTGTACGGTGAGCCCGTGACTGTATAATAACCACAAAACGTAAATGGTGAACGTAATGAGTGGATTATGAAGTCCAATGTACGTATCGTGCTTTCGCTCCAAATACAATAATCGTCACTGTATATATCGCGAGAGAAAGATGAAACATGCATGAATGTGCTGGGGGCTTACTTTTAAAGGACCTAGAGATAGTTTGTGTGCGCATGTGAAAGGGGCGTAGAGGGGGTGTATGCGATGGGGAGAGAGATGTTCTTCGTTTCTCTTTATTATGACTAACTTTATATATAGTATAAAAATATAAAAATTCATAGTGCGGAGTAAATATCATTGTGGGCACCATGCAATGCAAATTAACGTTCATACTCCTCCATATAACTTTGTAATGTTGTATATATGTAGAAATTCAAAAATAATTTTTTGGCCATACTTTATTCAAAAGGAATGTTGTATGCGAAATAAACGTGAAGAGAGGGCTTTTTAGATCAATGGGGTACGTGATGTAACATGTGTGAATGTGTAGTTGATGTATTTGGCAAGGCCTAGAGAGGTATGTATGTGTATTACGTATTCAAGAGAGGCATCGATTGAGGGGCCCGTGGGGGAGGGGCATGGGAGAGATAGCACGAGAAATGAGAGAGGTCTAGGGAGAGAGAGAGACTAATATGATGTCACGGTGAGAGATTCCCTTGAGTGTGTATATGCCAGGGGGAGGGGATAGTGGCACGAGGAGATTTTTTGTGTGGTGTCTGTGTTGGTATGTGTGGGTGTGAGAAGATAACAAGACCTGGGGGCAGAGGGTTGTTGGGGAATGCAGTAATTTCAAAGAAAAATCCTACACACACGCAAGATCTATCTAGGTGATGCATATCAAAGAGAGGGGAAGAGTGTTGTCTACGTACCCTCATAGACCGTAAGCGTAAAAGTTATGACAACGCGGTTGATGTAGTCGTACGTCTTCACGATCCGACCGATCCTAGCACCGAAGGTACGACACCTCCGCGATCTGCACACGTTTAGCTCGATGACGTCCCGCGAACTCTAGATCTAGCTAAGTGTCGAGGGAGAGTTTTGTCAGCACGACGACGTGATGATGGTGATGATGAAGCTACCGGCGTAGGGCTTCGCCTAAGCATTGCAACGATATGACCGAGGTGGATTATGGTGGAGGGGGGGGCACCGCACACTGCTAAACAATGTCAACTTGTGTGTTCTAGGGTACCCCCTGCCCCCGTATATAAAGGAGCAAGGGGGGAGGCCGGCCGGCCCTATGGCGCGCCAAGGAGGGGAGGAATCCTCCTCCTAGTAGGAGTAGGATCCCTCCTTTCCTAGTCCTACTAGGAGGGGGAAGGAAGGAGTGGGA
>NC_041388.1:544843436-544861043 GCF_002162155.2 Triticum dicoccoides
GGCGCCCTCCCTCCTAGTCCAATTTAGACTCAAGGGGGAGGGGGCCCGTGGCCTGCCCTGGCAGCCCCTCTCTCTCTCTCTCTCCACTAAGGCCCATCTAGGCCCATTAGTTCCCCGGGGGTGTTCCGGTAACCCTCCGGCACTCTGGTTTTACCCGAAACCATCCGGAACACTTCCGGCGTCCGAATATAGCCGTCCAATATATCAATCTTTATGTCTCGACCATTTCGAGACTCCTTGTCACGTCCGTGATCACATCTGGTACTCCAAACTACCTTCAGTACATCAAAACACATAAACTCATAATACCAATCATCACCGAACGTTAAGCGTGCGGACCCTACGGGTTCAAGAACTATGTAGACATGACCGAGACTCATCTCCGGTCATTAACCAATAGCGGAGCCTGGATGCTCGTACTGGTTCTTACATTTTCTACGAAGATCTTTATCGGTCGAACCGCATAACAACATACGTTGTTCCCTTTGTCATCGGTATGTTACTTGCCCGAGATTCGATCGTCGGTATCTAAATACCTAGTTCAATCTCATTACCGGCAAGTCTCTTTACTCGTTCCGTAATGCTACATACCATAAATAACTCATTAGTTACATTGCTTGCAAGGCTTATAGTGATGTGCATTACCGAGAGGGCCCAGAGATACCTCTCCGATACACGGAGTGACAAATCCTAATCTCGATCTATGCCAACTCAACAAACACCATCGGAGACACCTGTAGAGCATATTTATAGTCACCCAGTTACGTTGTGACGTTTGATAGCACACTAAGTGTTCCTCCGGTATTTGGGAGTTGCATAATCTCATAGTCATAGGAACATGTATAAGTTATGGAGAAAGCAATAGCAGTAAAATAAACGATCATCGTGCTAAGCTAACGGATGGGTCAAGTCAATCACATCATTCTATAATGATGTGATACTATTTATCAAATGACAACTCTTTGTCCATGGCTAGGAAACTTAACCATCTTTGATCAACGAGCTAGTCAAGTAGAGGCATACTAGTGACACTCTGTTTGTCTATGTATTCACACATGTACTAAGTTTACGGTTAATACAATTGTAGCATGAATAATAAACATTTATCATGATATAAGGAAATATAAATAACAACTTTATTATTGCCTCTAGGGCATATTTCCTTCAAGGGTGTGTCACCGCGTGAGGTCCGGTGGGTCGAGGTGACCCCTTGGTTCGGTTCCGTCCTACGCCACATTGGTTGGCCCGTGACGTATTTAGGGAGACCGATGGATGACTTGTCATACAAGACAATGATAGCAGAACTGTGAAGGACTCTGTGTCCACTAACAAAGCCGGCTAGGATTTGTTACCCTGGGTTCTCGGACTAAGGTAACCCCTTATCTCTGATATTACTATTCATCCAACCTAACTTTAAGGGGCATCGTACATAATGCTCTGCTAGAATCATACTCGTCGATTAGGAAGAGAGATGTGAGAAAATGCGTGAGAGACAGACCTAAATATAATGTGCGTACAGGAGACACATAGGCAGGTCTATGTATATATAAAGGGTCGATGGGAATTGTGCATGTGTATGCTTGTGAGAGGAAGAGTGATTGTGATAAAGGTTAGTGAAAACTATCGTAAATGGTTCCGAGGGGGAGGGAGGTTTATATCGAGAGCATGTCTGCGAGAAAGACGCCTCGGGAGAGAGTGTGTGAGCATGTGTGAGAGACCACCGATGGAGAGTGAAACTACATGTAAAAGACTGATGTACACATTGATTAAAGATATAAATTGTATCCAAATATTAGGATGGGATGATGATATTTGCAATTCGCGTAAGGAACGGTCATTGATCCATCAGACATCTAGATTCTATCGAATTTGAGCATGTCTATGTTATTATTCGACATAATTGATCCACATAGTTAGTATTTTGAACTCCTGATAATGCATCGCTTTATCAATCGAATATAAATGTGAATATAGTTCATGTTGTGTGTGTACAACACATTATACATACGAAAGTTACACAATGAACATTATAAATAGCTAGCTATGAACTAGCATACATTTGAAGTCAACTTAAGGTGGTTTAAGAAAATCGAATTCAACATGAAGTCCATTCAATTATTTGAATTTGATATCATGGCATTTGTAAATCCTACCTAAATTATGGGGGCACCAATCTTTGCTCTGATTTTGTACATAATAGCATATATAGTCGTGTACAAAATAGATTCAAATTTAGCTCCTCCCTTCCAAAATAATCGTAGTTATAGGATTTTCAAGTGTCAAAAATTCAAAAAGAAGCGGATAATTTAATGAGGTTTTCAAACATACAAGGTCAAATTTAACGTTGTCTATTTAGGTCAATCCTCAAAGTTCAAGAGTACTCTAAACGTGAATGCTTCTGTTTCAAAATTTCGAACGAAGCGCCAAAAGAGCCTCTAACTACCCGAAACCGTGTGAGACCAATGTTTGCTAGTAGAAGGAAATTACTTTTCTAACTCCGACCCATGAAACCTACCGGCCCGACGTCCAAAGGTCTAAACCAGTGTACGTTTGTAGCTTCATCTAGACGCCACGTGCTACCTCTTGAGCACTGCATTGGATTTCCTTGAAGAGGAAAGGATGATGGAGCAAAGTAGCGTAAGTATTTCCCTCAGTTTTTGATAACCAAGGTATCAATCCAGTAGGAGGCTACGCGCGACTCCCTCGTACCTGCACAAAACAAATAACTCCTCGCAACCAACGCGATAAGGGGTTGTCAATCCCTTCACGGTCAATTACGAGAGTGAGATCTGATAGATATGATAAAATAATATTTTTGGTATTTTGTGATAAAGATGCAAAGTAAAATAAAAGAAAAGTAAAAAGCAAAAGAAATAAATAAGTATTGGAAGATTAATATGATGAAGATAGACCCGGGGGCCATAGGTTTCACTAGTGGCTTCTCTCAAGAGCATAAGTATTTTACGGTGGGTGAACGAATTAATGTTGAGCAATTGACAGAATTGAGCATAGTTATGAGAATATCTAGGTATGATCATGTATATAGGCATCACGTCCGAGACAAGTAGACCGACTCCTGCCTGCATCTACTACTATTACTCCACTCATCGACCGCTATCCAGCATGCATCTAGAGTATTAAGTTCATGAAAACAGAGTAACGCCTTAAGCAAGATGACATGATGTAGAGGGATAAATTCATGCAGTATGATAAAAACCTCATCTTGTTATCCTCGATGGCAACAATACAATATGTGCCTTGCTTCCCCTACTGTCACTGGGAAAGGACACCGCAAGATTGAACCCAAAGCTAAGCACTTCTCCCATTGCAAGAAAGATCAATCTAGTAGGCCAAACCAAACTGATAATTCGAAGAGACTTGCAAAGATAACCAATCATACATAAAAGAATTCAGAGAAGATTCAAATATTGTTCATAGATAATCTTGATCATAAACCCACAATTCATCGGTCTCAACAAACACACTGCAAAAAGAAGATTACATCGAATAGATCTCCACAAGAGAGGGGAGAACATTGTATTGAGATCCAAAAAGAGAGAAGAAGCCATCTAGCAAATATCTATGGACCCGAAGGTCTAAGGTAAACTACTCACACTTCATCGGAGAGGCTATGGTGTTGATGTAGAAGCCCTCCGTGATGGATGCCCCCTCCGGCGGAGCTCCGGAACAGGCCCCAAGATGGGATCTCGTGGATACAGAAAGTTGCGATGGTGGAATTAGGGTTTTGGCTCCGTATCTGATCGTTTGGGGGTACGTAGGTATATATAGGAGGAAGGAGTATGTCAGTGGAGCAACAGGAGGCCCATGAGGGTGGAGGGCGCGCCTGGGGGGTGGGGGGGTAGGCGCGCCCCCTACCTCGTGGCCTCCTCCTTTATTTCTTGACGTAGGGTCCAAGTCTCCTGGGTCTTGTTTGTTCAAAAAATCACGTTCCCGAAGGTTTCATTCCGTTTGGACTCCATTTGATATTCCTTTTCTGCGAAACTCTGAAATATGCAAAAAAACAACAATTCTGGGCTGGGCCTCCGGTTAATAAGTTAGTCCCAAAAATAATATAAAAGTGGATAATAAAGCCCAATAATGTCCAAAACAGTAGATAATATAGCATGGAGCAATCAAAAATTATAGATACGTTGGAGACGTATCAAGCATCCCCAAGCTTAATTCCTGCTCGTCCTCGAGTTGGTAAATGATAAAAAAGATAATTTTTGATGCGGAGTGCTACTTGGCATAATTTCACTATAATTCTTCTTAATTGTGGTATGAATATTCAGATCCGAAAGACTCAAGATAAAAGTTCATATTGACATAAAAATAATAATACTTGAAGCATACTAACTAAGCAATTATGTCTTCTCAAAATAACATGGCCAAAGAAAGTTCATCCCTACAAAATCATATAGTTTAGTCATGCTCCATTTTCGTCACACAAGAATGCTCTCATCATGCACAACCCCGATGAGAAGCCAAGCAATTGTTTCATACTTTAGTAATCTCAAACCTATAAACTTTCACGCAATATATGAGCGCGGGCCATGGATATAGCACTATGGGTGGAATGGAATATGATGAGGGGGTTATGTGGAGAAGACAAAAAAAAGAGAAAGTCTCACATCAACAAGGCTAATCAATGGGCTATGGAGATGCCCATCGATTGATGTTAATGCAAGGAGTAGGGATTGCCATGCAACGGATGCACTAGAGCTATAAATGTATGAAAGCTCAACAAAAGAAACTAAGTGGATGTGCATCCAACTTGCTTGCTCACGAAGACCTAGGGCACTTGAGGAGGCCCATTGTTGGAATATACAAGCCAAGTGCTATAATGAAAAATTCCCACTAGTATATGAAAGTGACAAAACAAAAGAATCTCTATCATGAAGATTATGGTGCTACTTTGAAGCACAAGTGTGGCAAAGGATAGTAGCATTGTCCCTTTTATTTTTATTTGGACTTTCTTTTTTTATTTGGCCTTTCTTTTTTTATTTGGCCTTTCTCCTTCTTTTTTTGGGGACAATGCTCTATTAATGATGATCATCACACTTCTATTTATTTACAACTCAAAGATTACAACTCGATACTAGAACAAAGTATGACTCTATATGAATGCCTCCGGCGGTGTACTGGGATATGCAATGAACCAAGAGTGACATGTATGAAATAATTATGAACAGTGGCTTTGCCACAAATACTATGTCAACTACATGATCATGCTAAGAAATATGACAATGATGAACGTGTGATGATAAACGGAATGGTGGAAAGTTGCATGGCAATATATCTCGGAATGGCTATGGAAATGCCATATTAGGTAGGTATGGTGGCTGTTTTGAGGAAGATATAAGGAGGTTTATGTGTGAAAGAGTGTATCATATCACGGGGTTTGGATGCACCGGCGAAGTTTGCACCAACTCTCAATGTGAGAAAGGGCAATGCACGGTACCGAAGAGGCTAGCAATGATGGAAGGGTGAGAGTGCGTATAATCCATGGACTCAACATTAGTCATAAAGAAATCACATACTTATTGCAAAAATCTACAAGTCATCAAAAGCAAGCATTATGCGCATGCTCCTAAGGGGATAGATTGGTAGGAAAAGACCATCGCTCGTCCCCAACCGCCACTCATAAGGAGGACAATCAAATAACACCTCATGTTTCAAATTTGTTACATAATGTTTACCATACGTGCATGCTACGGGACTTGCAAACTTCAACACAAGCATTTCTCAAATTCACAACTACTCAACTAGCACGACTTTGATATTATTACCTCCATATCTCAAAACAATCATCAAGCATCAAACTTCTCTTAGTATTCAAAACACTCATAAGATTTTTTTACTAATCTTGAATACCTAGCATATTAGGATTATTTAAGAAAATTACCATGATATTTAAGACTCTCAAAATAATCTAAGTGAAGCATGAGAGATCAATAGTTTCTATAAAACAAATCCACCACTGTGCTCTAAAAGATATAAGTGAAGTACTAGAGCAAAACTATATAACTCAAAAAGATATAAGTGAAGCACATAGAGTATTCTAACAAATTCCAAATCATGTATGCCTCTCTCAAAAGGTGTGTAAAGCAAGGATGATTGTGGTAAACTAAAAAGGAAAGACTCAAATCATACAAGACGCTCCAAGAAAAACACATATCATGTGGTGAATAAAAATATAGCTCCAAGTAAAATTACTGATAGAAGTGGACGAAAGAGGGGATGCCTTCCGGGGCATCCCCAAGCTTTGGCTTTTAGGTGTCCTTAGATTATCTTGGGGGTGCCATGGGCATCCCCAAGCTTAGGCTCTTGCCATTCCTTGTTCCATAATCCATCAAATCTTTACCCAAAACTTGAAAACTTCACAACACAAAACTTAAAGTAGAAAATCTCATGAGCTCCGTTAGCAAAAGAAAACAAAAGACCACTTCAAGGTACTGTAATGAACTCATTCTTTATTTATATTGGTGTTAAAACTACTGTATTCCAACTTCTCTATGGTTTATAAACTATTTTACTAGCCATAGATTCATCAAAATAAGCAAACAACACACGAAAAACAGAATCTGTCAAAAACAGAACAGTCTGTAGTAATCTGTAGCTAGAGCAAGATTTGGAACCCCAAAAATTCTAAAGTAAATTTCTGGACGTGTGGAATTTATCTATTAATCATCTTCAAAAAGAATTAACTAAATATCACTTTCCAAATAAAAATGACAGCAGTTCTCGTGAGCGCTAAAGTTTCTGTTTTTTACAGCAAGATATCAAGACTTTCCCCAAGTCTTCCCAATGGTTCTACTAGGCACAAACACTAATGAATCACAAAAAACACAACCAAAACAGAGGCTAGATAAACTATTTATTACTAAAAAGGAGAAAAAAGCAAGGAATACAAATAAAATTGGGTTGCCTCCCAACAAGCGCTATCGTTTAACGCCCCTAGCTAGGCATAAAAAGCAAGGATAGATCTAGGTATTGTCGTCTTTGGTAGGCAATCCATGAGTGGATCTCATTATTGATCATAAGGTAATTTAATTTTATTTCTAGGAAAGTGTTCCATGCCTTTCCTTAATGGAAATTGGAATCTAATATTTCGTTCCTTCATATCAATAATTGCACCAATCATTCTAAGGAAAGGTCTACCAAGAATAATAGGACATGAAGGATTGCAATCTATGTCAAGAACGATAAAATATATGGGCACATAATTCCTATTTGCAACAATAAGAACATCATTAATTCTTCCCATAGGTTTCTTAATAGTGGAATCCGCAAGGTGCAAGTTTAGAGAGCAATCATCAAAATCACGGAAACCTAACAAATCACATAAAGTCTTTGGAATCGTGGAAACACTAGCACCCAAATCACACAAAGCATAGCATTCATGATCTTTAATATTAATTTTAATAGTTGGTTCCCACTCATCATAAAGTTTTCTAGGGACAGAAACTTCCAGCTCAAGTATTTCTTCATAAGATTGCATCAAGGCATCAACAATATGTTTAGTAAACGCTTTATTTTGACTATAAGCATGAGGAGAATTTAGCATGGATTGCAACAAGGAAATACAATAAATCAAAGAGCAATTTTCATAATTAAATTCCTTGAAATCCACAATAGTGGGTGTCGGTGTCAAAACCGGCGGATCTCGGGTAGGGGGTCCCGAACTATGCGTCTAAGGCGGATGGTAACAGGAGGCAGGGGACACGATGTTTTACCCAGGTTCGAGCCCTCTTGATAGAGGTAAAACCCTACGTCCTGCTTGATTGTTCTTGATAATATGAGTAGTACAAGAGTTGGTCTACCACGAGATTAGAGAGGCTAAACCCTAGAAGCTAGCCTATGGTATGATTGTATGTTGTCCTACGGACTAAAACCCTCCGGTTTATATAGACACCGGAGGGGGTAGGGTTACACAGAGTCGGTTACAAGGAAGGAGATCTACATATCTGTATTGCCAAGCTTGCCTTCCACGCCAAGGAGAGTCCCATCTAGACACGGGACGAAGTCTTCAATCTTGTATCTTCATAGTCCAACAGTCCGGTCAAAGGATGTAATCCGGCTGTCCGGACACCCCCTAATCCAGGACTCCCTCAGTAGCCCCTGAACCAGGCTTCAATGACGATGAGTCCGGCGCGCAGATTGTCTTCGGCATTGCAAGGCGGGTTCCTCCCCCGAATACTTCATAGAAGATTTTGAACACGAGGATCGTGTCCAGCTCTGCAAAACAAGTTCCACATACTACCATAGAGAGAATAATATTTCCACCAATCTAATCTGCTGACGTACCCCCATAGCATGACATCACACCACAGCCAGGTCTTTATTCGAATCGTTTTTCATAACCTATCTCAGCGTGTTTCACGAGGCGGTTTCCCTGGCATGTCTTGTCGAAGCAGAGATCATGTCCCCTTATTACGGGATTCCCATCAATACGGACGTGGGTAACCCAACCGCACCATCAATTAAGGCGCTTGGGGGATAAGCGAGTTTTACCAGGCTGGTGGGGGCACATAGTTTCGTCCGCCCTTATAAAGGGATAAGGTCTCACCTTTTTCTACCCATGCCTTCTTCCTCCTTGCTCATCCATTCTCATGCACTCGAGCTCTAGCGCCCAAGTCCACATCCTTCTCCTCAACTCTCTCTAAACATGCCCGGAGCGGGAGGCAAGTGGATGGTCTCTTCCGTCACGGAGGGATACATCAAAAAACTACATGGGGCCGGATACTTAGTCGCGGATATCGCGCACCGGCTGCCAGCCGCGGGGCAGATCGTCCCTACCCCGGAACCTTACGAAAGGGTGGTTTTCCTCCCCCACTTCGTCCGCGGACCGGGGTTTCCCCTCCATCCATTCGTCCACGGCCTTATGTTCTATTATGGGCTGGACTTTCATGATCTGGCCCCAAATTTCATCCTCAACATCTCGGCATTCATCATCGTGTGCGAGGCTTTCCTCCGCATCCAGCCCCACTTTGGCCTGTGGCTGAAGACCTTCAATATCAAGCCGAAGGTAGTAGGCGGCCAATAAGCGGAATGCAGCGGAGCCATGGTGGGAAAAATGCCCAATGTTACATGGCTCGAGGGCTCCTTCGCGGAGACCATAAAGGGGTGGCAATCGGGGTGGTTCTACATCACCGAGCCGCGCGGCACCAACTGGGTGGCGGCCCCCCGAGTTTCGATCCGGAATCCCCACGCGGCTCACTTCCTGGAAGGAGAAGGGCTTGTCCTGGGGCTCATCGGTGGAGCTGGACGGACTCCAGAAGTGTATCTGGAACATGATAAGAAAGAAACTTAAGCTTGTCAACATAGTCCAGGTCATGCTCTTCCGCCGGATCCTCCTGTGTCAACAACGGGCTTTCAACTTATGGGAGTTCGACCCAGCGCAGCACCAAACTCTACGCGAGCTCTTCGACACGACGCATAAGGATGTCTGGAAGGTGCTATTCAAGGGCGCCGAGGTCCCCCCTACTCTTACCGAGGACCGCGGGCTAAGAGCGAAGCGCCCTGCGAATACGGTAAGTTCTGTACATCTGGTAGGGTATTTATTTCCCATAGCTTAACCATGTGTGGGGTCTGAGCTCCCATGCCTTTGACAGGACTGGGTGGAGACATTGGAGCAGATTAACTGTCCGGCCCCTCTGGCCGAAGACCCTACAAACGCTCTCCTGATGGAGATGCGGACTCTGGCTCCTTATGAGGTGCCGGAGAAGACCAAGAAGAAGGCAACGGGAACCCGAAAGAGTTCCTGGCGCCAGGTGGTATCGGACACATCGTCCGATAACTCCGAGACGCACTCCTCCCATGAAAACAAGGAGGAGCAAGATGAAGATTCCCCCCTCCAGCCGGGGGAGACAAGAAAAGGAAGGCCGCCCCAACCGGGGAGGCTGAAGGGTCCAAGAAGGGAAGGATTCTCCTTTCGGACTGTTCCACCACTGCCGCCGACGGCGAAGACGAGTGGCTACTCAGGGCCAAGCCCCTGGCGAAGTCGTAAGTATTCGGATACCAGAGTAAATCATAGCATACTTTTGTTGCACTGCTTCTCCTAACATCGAATATGATTATGCAGTCCGCCCCGAGCCCGTATCGACGTATCCTCGTCGGACGGTTCCTTGGACTCGTCGGATATGGATAGTGATACACTTCCAACCGCCTCCTCTCCTCGCCCTATGGACAATGTCGAGGTACTGTCTCAAGGGGCACCGAGCTGGGGGGAGACAGTCCCGGAGGCGTCTCAAGGCGACCTTCCGGACTCCAGGAGCAAAGGGAGCAAGGTTCCCAGGGGCTCCAAGTTCGGCCCTCGGCCGAACACCACGCCAGAACCTCCAGTGGTTCCGGACTCGGGTAGGCAGCCCCCTTCTAACAGGGGCAAGCCGTCCATTCCGGTGACCTCTGTCCATCCAGAGGCACCGGACGTCCTGCTGGGAGCGCTTCGCGGTGCTTCCATCGACGAAGAGCACCGCACTATTATGAGTGCGGTGATCAAGAAGGTTCAGTCCGCCAAGAGCGGACTGACTGAAGCCTGTGCCAGCCTTCTAACGGGCTTTGAGGTAATTATTTAAAATATAGGAAATATATTACCGCATAGACAGTAGCCCCTGATGCTCTGTTTGGTGTTCACAAAGAAAAGCCGAATAGAGGATTAAATAATATCTGCAGGAGTCTAATATAAGTATGTCTGTATGCGTATGCAGGCTTCACTGCTGACCTCTGCCGCACTGAATGCGGAGGTCGCCGCACTGAAGCAGAACCTCGAGCGGTCCGAGAAAGAGCTCGGCCTTGCTCGAGGAGAACAAAGGTAAGTAATACCTTGTCTATATAAAAAAGAAAATGTGGTTGCGAAATGACAGGATCATCATGAATGTGCCAGGGGCCACGACCGAAGTGGCGACCCTGAAGCAAGTGTTGTCTGAGGCCGAAAACAAAGCGGCCAAGCAGCGCACCGAGCGGGAGAAACAAGAGGCACGGGTGGGCGAGGTGCAGCAAGACCTCCAGGCTCTCGTGAAGAAACACGAGACTTTGGAGCTTGACTCAAAGACGCGAGAGTCCGAGCTTGCTGCGGCCCTCGAGAGCACAAAGCATGACAAGGCTGAAGCCCAAAAGGCCCTCCAGGAAATTGAGGCGATGAGGAAGATAGCGGCGGGTAAGGCATTCAATATGCAAAGCAAGCATGTGAAAGTCTTATTATTTACCCGAGTCCGGAGCTCTCCAGGAGCATTCGCAGATTTGCCCCGCAGTGTGTCGGATGCCGCGAAATATTACCAGGCCGAGGAGGGAAGCTCGACGGAGAAGTTGTTCTGGTCTCAGTATACTGGGACCGAACACCCGATGCCTATGAGCGACCAGCTGAAGCAACTGGTCGAGCTGCATAAGGCGGCTGAACAGGCCATGAGGGGCCTTATAGTCCGGATGTGGCCTGGCGACTCCCTTCCCAACAGCTACTTCGGCCTGGTGAGGCGGCTTGTGGATGCCTGCCCCCGGCTGGAAGTCATCAAGCGGTCCGTTTGCATCGAAGGTGCCCGCCGGGCTTTTGCACGTGCGAAGGTGCACTGGGCCAAGATGGACGCCGAGAAGCTGGTGAAGGAGGGGCCACCACAGGGCAAGGAGCATCGCCACCCTAAAATGTATTATGAGGGTGTCCTGAAGGGTGCCCGTCTTGTGGCGGACGAGTGTGCGAAGGATGTAATTTTTGAATGAACTTGCTCGTGTGATCCTGTATTATGAAAACTTGTTCATATGCGCTATGCAACACTTGTTTGAATTTAAAATATTACCTTCTGTGCGGCTGTTTATTAAATCTAAGAGATGGCCAGTCATCGGCTTCTGCCCCCATGCCCTGAGTGCTGGGGTGTTCGGGATAAATCTGAGCACTCTTTTTCCCATTGTTGGGTCCTTCGAGGGAGGTGCTCAGCACAATGAACAAGGCAATCAGACTATAATGCTTTATCACTCTCACTTAGCCATAGAAGTCTACAATTTTAAATTTTGGTGAAGCCCCTAGTATTCGGAAGGCCGAATTCGGGGTGCTATACACGCCTTAAGCCGGACAAAGCCGACCCCTCGCTCTAAGCGGCATAAGTCTTTAGGGACTCGAGACCTCTCGAACAGCGACCAACTCTCGCCTTATCATGATAGTCAGTTTAAGCTTTCTCTACTAAGGTGCTTGCCTAGATGAACCGGGGCACAATTGCAGTAGTTCTCCCAGTGCTACCTTAGCCGATATAGCAGAACGTATGGTACCAAAACATGGGAGCCAGGCAAACCCAACTATTGACCCAAGACATGATTCGGAGCTGATGCATATAATGCTATAAGTTCGGGGTGCCGCACTGTTGAAGTGTTTGGACTTCTCACGCCGTATTATGGGGTACTCTTAAGCCCCTGGCATATTGGTCGTACCAAAGTGTACGGGTGCTGAATGTTGTGAATGAACATATATATATATATATATATAAAGAATAGAGAATGCGGTAATAGTCTAGTGCTATGCATTGTTTATTCAAAAAGGTGCGTCGAAGCAGAATGATACAAGTAGTGCGATAAGAAAAAAGTAGGACTATTTGACATGTCCCCTCCAAGAGCAACCTGAGGAATGGTATTTAAAGCAAGTATTTCACTCGTTATCAGAGACCACCTGGGAGTTCCATGGTGCGACATAGCTTTCTGCCTCCTTGGTTGTTGCATCGTATGTCCGGCAATCGTACTGCCGGACGGGGTTTCCAGAGATTAAAGTCCTAAAAGAGAGAAAAATAACAAAGCGGGAAGCCCCTAGTGCGGTTGAGCCACGTCTTGGGGCGTGCCGTAGTCATGCCCCCCTCCCCACCTGTGCCCATGGTATTTTCAATGCGTAATTATGTACGCATGGCACGGATTTCGCCGTTTGGCTGGGACTGCGGTGGGGGCCACATTGCTATGCGAGCTCGGAACGTGTCAGGCGGTCTTGTTGCCGATTACTCCGGGCGCGCTTGAAGGTGTCTGGGTCTTTAATCGCCGAACTGGTGGATTGCCTTAAGAGGCTGCTTTGCGCTTCTGCTGCGAGGGCCGCAGTGTGCTCCTCTGTGCGGAGAGAGCGCTCTATGTTTCCATTGACTGTGATGACCCCCCGAGGTCTTGGCATTTTGAGCTTGAGATATGCATAGTGCGGTACCGCATTGAATCTCGCAAATGCGGTTCGCCCGAGCAGTGCATGATAGCCGCTGTGGAACGAGACTATATCAAAGATTAACTCCTCGCTTCGGAAGTTATCCGGGGATCCGAAGACCACTTCCAGTGTGACTGAGCCTGTGCAATGGGCCTCTACACCTGGTATGACACCTTTGAAGGTCGTTTTTGTGGGTTTGATCCTTGAGGGGTCTATACCCATTTTGCGCACTGTGTCCTATTAAAGCAGGTTCAGGCTGCTGCCGCCATCCATAAGGACTCGAGTGAGGTGAAATCCGTCGATGATTGGGTCTAGGACCAGTGCACCGAATCCGCCATGACGGATACTAGTGGGATGGTCCCTGCGATCGAAGCTGATCGGACAGGAGGACCATGGGTTGAACTTTGGGGCGACTGGCTCCAACGCATATACATCCCTTAACGCACGCTTCCGCTCCCTCTTGGGGATGTGGGTTGCGTATATCATGTGCACCGTACGCACTTGTGGGGGGAACCTCTTCTGCCCTCCGGTGTTCGACTGCCGGGGTTCCTCGTCGTCATCGCTATGTAGCCCCTTATCTTTGTTTTCGGCGTTTAACTTGTCGGCCTGCTTGAACACCCAACATTCCCTGTTGGTGTGGTTGGCTGGCTTGTCGGGGGTGCCATGTATTTGGCACGAGCGATCGAGTATACGGTCCAAACTGGACGGGCTCGGAGTGCTTCTTTTGAATGGCTTTTTTTGCTGACCGGGTTTAGAGCCTCTGAATCCGGCATTGACTGTTGTATCCTCGGTATTGTCGCTATTGACGCGGCGCTTATGTTTGTTGCGACGTGACCTGCCATTGCTATCCTTGGTATCTGAAGTACCGTGGTTCTTTGATATGTTATTGCTGTGAGCCAGCCAGATGTCGTCTCCCACGCAAAAGCGGGTCATGAGTGTCGTGAGGGCTGCCATAGATTTCGGCTTTTCCTGGCCAAGGTGCCGGGCAAGCCACTCGTCGCGGATGTTGTGCTTAAAAGCTGCTAGGGCCTCTGCATCCGGACAGTCGACGATTTGATTTTTCTTTGTCAAGAACCGTGTCCAGAATTTCCTGGCCGATTCCTCTAGCTGCTGAATTATGTGGCTCAAGTCATCGGCATCTGGTGGTCGCACATAAGTGCCCTGGAAGTTGTCGAGGAATGCGGCTTCCAGATCTTCCCAATAGCCAATGGATTCTGCTGGCAGGCTGTTGAGCCAATGTCGAGCTGGTCCTTTGAGCTTGAGTGGGAGGTATTTGATGGCGTGTAGATTGTCACTGCGGGCCATGTGGATGTGCAGGAGGAAGTCCTCGATCCATACCGCAGGATCTGTTGTGCCGTCATATGATTCGATATTTACAGGTTTGAAACCCTCTGGGATTTGGTGATCCATTACTCCGTCTGTGAAGCATATGGGGTGTGCGGCGCCTCTGTAGTGGGCTATGTCGCGACGTAGCTCGAATGAGTCTTGTCCGCTGTGTTCGGCCCGGCCGAATTGACTTTTACTGTATCCGGCGTGACGGTTATCGTCTCGCGTAGTGGCGCGCCCTCGTGATCCGTAGATTGATCTTGCATGTTTTGCTGTGTCCTCCAATATGTCTCGCAGGTCTAGCGTGTTTCCCCATGCCTTGTCATTTTTATTTGAGTGGCGTCGGGGTGCGGGCTGAGTTTTTGGCTGAAATGCCTCTCTGTCGCGGCCACGAGGTGGCGGATCAGCTGCGTCATATGCTGGATATGTAGGTTTTAATGCTTCCTCCTCCAGTCGGGGTAGCAACCTGCGCTTTGGGTAACTCTTGGAGGGGCGTTCGAGTTTATATTCCTCTGCCGCAAGGACTTTAGTCCATCTGTCAGCTAGCAAATCTTGATCAGCTTGAAGCTGCTGCTGCTTTTTCTTAAGGCTATTTGTTGTGGCTATAAGCCATTTCTTGAAGCGCTCTTGCTCGGCGGGATCCTCCGGCACGACAAACTCGTCGTCGTCGAGGCTTGCCTCGTCTTCGGAGGGAGGCATGTAATTATCATCCTCCGCCTCTCCATCTGCCGCTCTCTCGGGAGGGCTGGCTTCTCCATCCTCCTGCTCTAAATCTTGTTGGGGGGGATTGTTGTTGTCTTCGGCACTGTCCGAAGTGCTATTATCTCCTGTGCCGGTGTCACCGCTTTTGCTTTGGCGATACTTAGAGCGGCGCCACTGACGTTGGCGCTTGGGTTGCTTCTTGGAGGGGTCATCCTCCGCTGTCCCGTCGCCATTGCCTTGTTTGGGTGTGTCCACCATGTATATATCATATGGTGAGGTGGTTGTCCAGTGCCCTGTGGGCAGTGGTTCCTCTTCGTCTCCCACATCGTCGTCCATACCGTCGATGTCTTCGGAGTCGAAGTCGAGCATGTGGGTCAAATTGTCGACAGTGGCTACTAAGTGGGTGGTGGGTGGGCGGCGAATTTCTTCGTCATCCGCATCCCAATCCTGCTGAACATAGTTCGGCCAGGACTCTCCTGACAGGGAGAGAGACCTTAATGAGTTCAGTATGTTGCTGAAGGGCGAGTGCCGAAAGATATCCGCGGAGGTGAACTCTATGATCGGTGCCCAGTCGGATTCGATAGGCACGGGCGCAGGCGGTTCGGAGTCCATGGCCGGGGAAGAATCCAACAATTTGGCGTCACGGCTCTCGTGAAGGGTAAGGTCGATACTCAGCTCGATCACCACTGAGAATGCGGCCTCCATGGTGGGGTCTATCCCCCCGTCCATGGATGGCGCAATCGGCTCCGAATTGAGGGTCGGAGCGGTTGCCGGTGCGATCTCCTGCACACTGTCCGATGGTACAACTAAATCATGCTCATCGTGACCGTGCGGCGTACTCGGCAGGGGCTCGAATCCGTCGAAGATCAAGTCTCCGCGGATGTCGGCCGTGTAATTTAAGCTTCCAAACCTGACTTGGTGGCCAGGGCCGTAACTATCGATCTGCTCCAGATGGCCAAGCGAGTTGGCCCATAGTGCGAAGCCGCCGAATACAAAGATCTGTCCGGGGAGAAAAGTCTCACCTTGGACTACATCGCTATCGATGATTGAAGGAGCCATCAAGCATAATGATGACGACACAGAGGAACTCTCAATGAAAGCACCAATGTCGGTGTCAAAACCGGCGGATCTCGGGTAGGGGGGCTGTTAGAAATATGCCCTAGAGGCAATAATAAATTAGTTATTATTATATTTCATTGTTCATGATAATCGTTAATTATCCATGCTAGAATTGTATTGATAGGAAACTCAGATACATGTGTGGATACATAGACAACACCATGTCCCTAGTAAGCCTCTAGTTGACTAGCTCATTGATCAATAGATGGTTACGGTTTCCTGACCATGGACATTGGATGTCATTGATAACGGGATAACATCATTAGGAGAATGATGTAATGCACAAGACCCAATCCTAAGCCTAGCACAAAGATCGTGTAGTTCGTGTGCTAAAGCTTTTCTAATGTCAAGTATCATTTCCTTAGACCATGAGATTGTGCAACTCCCGGATACCGTAGGAATGCTTTGTGTGTACCAAACGTCACAACGTAACTGGGTGGCTATAAAGGTTCACTACAGGTATCTCCGAAAGTGTCTGTTGGGTTGGCACGAATCGAGACTGGGATTTGTCACTCCGTGTAAACGGAGAGGTATCTCTGGGGCCACTCGGTAGGACATCATCATAATGTGCACAATGTGATCAAGGAGTTGATCACAGGATGATGTGTTACGGAACGAGTAAAGAAACTTGCCGGTAACTAGATTGAACAAGGTATCGGGATACCGACGATCGAATCTCGGGGAAGTATCATACCGATGGACAAAGGGAATTGTATACGGGATTGATTGAATCCTTGACATCGTGGTTCATCCGATGAGATCATCATGGAGCATGTGGGAGCCAACATGGGTATCTAGATCCCGCTATTGGTTATTGACCGGAGAGTTGTCTCGGCCATGTCTGCATGACTCCGAACCCGTAGGGTCTACACACTTAAGGTTCGATGACGCTAGGGTTATAGGGAAAGTATGTATGTGGTCACCGAATGTTGTTCGGAGTCCCAGATGAGATCCCGGACGTCACGAGGAGTTCCGGAATGGTCCGGAGGTAAAGATTTATATATGGGAAGTCATCATACGGTCACCGGAATAATTCGGGGGGTTACCATTATTGTACCGGGACCACTCGAGGGGTTCCGGGGGTCCACCAGGAGGGTCCACTTGCCCCGGAGGGCCCTATGGTTTGTGTGTGGAGAGGGACCAGCCCCTTAGTGGGTTGGGCGTCTCCCCCTAGGGCCCATGTGCCTAGGGTTTGGGGGAACACTAAAGGGGGGGCGCCCCCCTTGCCTTGGGGGGCAAGGCAACCCCCCTGGCCGCTGCCCCCTCCTCAGATTGGATTTGAGGGGGCCGGCCCCCTCTCCCTT
>NC_041388.1:544861458-544872757 GCF_002162155.2 Triticum dicoccoides
GCCACGCTCCTCCTTCACCACCATGCCGTCGTGCTGCTGCTGGATGGAGTCTTCCCCAACCTCTCCTTCTCCCCTTGTTGGATCAAGGCGTAGGAGACGTCACCGGGCTGCACGTGTGTTGAACGCGGAGGCGCCGTGGTTCGGCGCTTAGATCGGAATCAACCGCGATCTGAATCGCTACGAGTACGACTCCTTCATCCGCATTCTTGCAACGCTTCCGCTTAGCGATCTACAAGGGTATGTAGATGCACTCTCCTTCCCCTCATTTCTAGATTACTCCATAGATTGATCTTGGTGATGCATAGAAAATTTTAAATTTCTGCTACGATCCCCAACAGTGGCATCATGAGCTAGGTCTATGCGTAGTTTCTATGCACGAGTAGAACACAAGTTGTTGTGCGCGTCGATTTTGTCAATTTACTTGCCGTTACTAGTCTTATCTTGATTCGGCGGCATCGTGGGATGAAGCGGCCCGGACCGACCTTACACGTACGCTTACGTGAGGCTGGTTCCACCAACTGACATGCACTAGTTGCATAAGGTGGCTAGAGGGTGACTGTCTCTCCCACTTTAGTCGGATCGGATTCGATGAAAAGGGTCCTTATGAAGGTAAATAGAAATTGGCATATCACGTTGTGGTTTTGGCGTAGGTAAGAAACGTTCTTGCTAGAAACCTATAGCAGCCACGTAAAAACTTGCAACAACAATTAGAGGACGTCTAAGTTGTTTTTGCAGCATATGCCTTGTGATGTGATATGGCCAAAAGAATGTGATGAATGATATATGTGATGTATGAGATTGATCATGGTCTTGTAATAGGAATCACGACTTGCATGTCGATGAGTATGACAACCGGCAGGAGCCATAGGAGTTGTCTTAATTTATTTATGACCTGCTTGTCAACATAAACGTCATGTAATTACTTTACTGTATTGCTAAAGCGTTAGCCATAGTAGTAGAAGTAGTAGATGACGAGACAACTTCAAGAAGACACGATGATGGAGATCATGATGATGGAGATCATGGTGTCATGCCGGTGACAACGATGATCATGGAGCCCCGAAGATGGAGATCAAAAGGAGCAAAATGATATTGGCCATATCATGTCACTATTTGATTGCATTTGATGTTTATCATGTTTTACATCTTATTTGCTTAGAATGACGGTAGCTTAAATAAGATGATCCCTCACTAAAATTTCAAGAAAAGTGTTCCCCTAACTGTGCACCGTTGCGAAGGTTCGTTGTTTCGAAGCACCATGTGATGATCGGGTGTGATAGATTCTAACGTTCAAATACAACGGGTGTTGACGAGCCTAGCATGTACAGACATGGCCTCGGGACACATGCGAAACACTTAGGTTGACTTGACGAGCCTAGCATGTATAGACATGGCCTCAGAACACGGAAGACCGAAAGGTCGAACATGAGTCGTATAGAAGATACGATCAACATGAGATGTTCACCGTTGATGACTAGTCTGTCTCACGTGATGATCGGACACAGCCTAGTCGATTCGGATCATGTTTCACTTAGATGACTAGAGGGATGTCTATCTGAGTGGAAGTTCATTAAATAATTTGATTAGATGAACTCAATTATCATGAACATAGTCTAAATTGTCTTTGCAAATTTGTTGTAGATAAATAGCTCACGTTGTAGCTCCCTGTTTCAATACATTCCTAGAGAAATAAAGATAATGTAAGCAATGATGCGGACTAGGTCCGTAGTCCGAGGAGTGTCCTCACTGCTACATAGAAGGCTTACGTCTTTGATGCACCGCTCGATGTGCAAACCCCTACAACGTCGTCTGTGGATGTTGTGAACACCTGACAGACACATCCTGATGACTACTTGATAGTTTAGTGCACCATACTTTACGGCTTAGAATCGGGATTCCAATGACGTTTTGAACGCCATAGAACATATGAGATGTTCCAAGAGCTGAAATTGAGATTTCAGGCTCATGCCCGTGTTGAGAGGTGTGAGACATCTGACAAGTTCTTTTGCCAACAAGATGGAGGAGAATAGCTCAGCTAATGAGCATGTGCTCAGAATGTCTGGGTGCTACAATCACTTAAATCAAGTGGGAGTTAAACTTCCAGATAAGATAGTGATTGATAGAGTTCTCTAGCCACTATTACTAAGCTACTAGATCTTCGTGATGAACTATGACATGCAAGGGATGGAGTTGATCCCGGAGCTGTTCGCGGTGCTTAAGACCGCAGAAGGTAGAAATCAAAGAAGGAGCATCAAGTGTTGATGGTTTAACAAGACCACTGGTTTCAAGAAGGGAAAGGGCTAGAAGGGAAACTTCATGGATGGCAAACCAGTTGCCGCTCCAGTGAAGGAACCCAAGGTTGAACCCAAACCCGAGACTGAGTGCTTCTATTGTAAGGGGAACGGTCACTGGTAGCGGATTTACCCCAAATGCATGGTAGATAAGAAGGCTGACAACTTCAACAAAGTATATACGTGTTATTAATGTGTACCTCACTAGTACTCCTGGTAGCACCTGGGTATTGGATACTGGTTCAGTTGCTATTATTGGTGACTTGAAGCAAAAGCTACGGACTAAATGCAGACTGGCTAAGGGCGAGGTGATGATGTGTGTTGGAAGTGTTTCCAAAGTTGATGAGATCACCATCGCACGCTCCATCTGCCTTCGGGATTAGTATTGAACCTAGATAAATGTTATTAGGTGTCTACGTTGAGCATGAATATGATTAGATCATGTTCATTGCAATACGGTTATTCATTTAAGTTAGAGAATAATGGTTATTCTGTTTACATGAATAATACCTTTCATGGTCATGCACCCTATGTGAATGGTTCAGTGAATCTCGGTCGTGGTAATACACATGTTCACGCCAAAAGATGTAGATAGTACCACTTTCTTGTGGCACTGCTGCTTAGGTCATATTGGCGTAAGATGCATGAAGAAACTCCGTGTCGATGGATGTTTGGAGTCACTTGATTTTGAATCGCTTGACACATGCGAGCCATGCCTCATGGGCAGGATGACTAAGACCCCGTTTTCAGGTACAATGAAACGGGCAAGTGACTTGTTGGAAATCATACATGCTGATGCGTGTGATCCAATGAGAAATTGAAGCGTGCGGTGGATATCGCTATTTTCTCATATTCACTGACAATTTGAGTATATATAGGTATATTTACTTAATGAAGCACAAGTCTGAAACGTTTGAAAAGTTCAAGCGATTTCAGAGTGAAGTTAAGAATCATCATAATAAGAAGATCAAATTCCTACGATTTGATCAATGAGAATTTCTGAGTTATGAGTTTGGCAAACACTTAAGACATTGTGGAATTGTTTCACAGTTGAAGCCACCTGGAACACCACAGGGTAAAGGTGTGTCCAGACGTCGTAATCGAACCCTATGAGATATGGTGCGATCTATGATGTCTCTTGCCGATCTACCGTTTTCATTTTGAGGTTATGCGTTAGAGACAGCTGCATTCACTTTAGATAGGGCACCATCTAAGTCTGTTGAGACGACGTCGAACATTGATTTGGCAAGAAACCAAAGATGTCGTTTCTTAATGTTTGGGGCTGCGATGCTTAAGGCTTCAGTCGGAGAAGCTCGAACCCAAAAGCGAACAAACACATATTCATAGGATACCCAAAGGTGACAGTTGGGTATACCTTCTATCTTAGATCCGAGGGTAAATTGTTTGTCGCTAAGAACGGGTCCTTTCTTGAGAAGGAGTTTCTCTCGAAAGAATTGAGTGGAAGGAAGGTAGAACTTGATGAGGTTGTCAAACCTTTACTTCAACCAGAGAGTGATGCAACACAGAAAGATGTTTTCTGTGGCACCTACGTCTGTTGAATAGGAAGTTAATGATAGTGATCATGAAGCTTCAAATCAAGTTGCTATCGAACCTCGTAGGTCGACAAGGATATGTACTACTCCTGAGTGGTACGGTAATCCTGTCTTAGATATCATGTTGTTAGACAACAATGAACCTACGAGCTATGGAGAAGCGATGGTGGGCCCGTATTCCGACAAATGGTTAGAAGCCATGAAATTCGAGATAGGATCCATGTATTAGAACAAAGTATGGACTTTGGTGGACTTGCCCGATGATCGCAAGCTATTGAGAATAAATGGATCTTTAAGAAGAAGACGGATGTGGGCGGTAATGTTACCATCTATGAAGCTCGACTTGTGGGAAAGAGTCTTTTCACAAGTTCAAGGAGTTGACTACGATGAGAATTTCTCACCCGTAGCGATGCTTAAGTCTGTCAGAATCATGTTAGCATTAGCTGTATTTTTCGCTTATGAAATCTGACAGATGGATGTCAAACAAGTTTTCTTACCAGTTTTCATAAGAAAAAGTTGTATGTGATACAATAAAAGGTTTTGTCGATCCTAAGGATGCTAAAAGGTATGCTGGCTCCAGAAATCCTCCTATGGACTAGAGCAAGCATCTCGGAGTCGGAATATATGCTTTGATGGAGTGATCAAAACTTTTAGGTTTATACAATGTTTGCTAGAAACTTGTATTTACAAGAAAGTGAGTGGGAGCACTACAACATTTCTGATAAGTATATGTGGATGACATATTGTAGATCCGAAATAATGTAGAATTTCTGGAAAGCATAAACGGTTGTTTGAACAATGTTTTTCAAAGGAAGACCTAGATAAAGCTGCTTACATATTGGGCATCAAGATCTATAGAGATAGATCAAGACGCCTGATGATACTTTCAAAGAACACACACCTTGACATGTTTTTGAAGGAGTTCAAAATAGATCAGTCAAAGAAGGGGTTCTTACCTGAGTTGTAAGGTGTGAAGTTGAGTAAGACTCAAAGATTGACCACGGCAGAAGAAAGAGGAAGGACGAAGGTCGTCCCCTATGCTCTTGTCATAGGCCCTATACGGTATGCCATGCTGAGTACTGCACCTGATGTGTGCCTTGCCACATGTCTGGCAAGAGGGTACAAAGGTGATTTGGGAATGGATCACCAGATAGCGGTTAAAACTATCCTTAGAGGAATAAGGAAATGTTTCTCTGTTATGGAGGTGATAAAGAGTTCGACGTAAAGAGTTACATCGATGCAAGCTTAACACCTATCCGGATAGCTCTGAGTAGAGATACCGGATACATATAATGGAGTAACAATTTGGAATAGCTCCAAGTGGAACGTGGTAGCAGCATCTATGATATGACATAAAGTTTTGCGAAATACATAGGGATCTGAATATGGCAAGACCTGTTGACTACAACCTCTCTCACAAGCATAACATGATCAAACCCAGAACTCATTGAGTGTTAATCACATAGTGATGTGAACTAGATTATTGAGTCTAGTAAACTCTTTGGATGTTGGTCACATGGCGATGTGACCTGTGAGTGTTAATCACATGGAGATGTGAACTAGATTATTGACTCTAGTGCAAGTGGGAGACTGTTGGAAATATGCCCTAGAGGTAATAATAAATTAGTTATTATTATATTTCATTGTTCATGGTAATCGTTTACTATCCATGCTAGAATTGTATTGATAGGAAACTCAGATACATGTGTGGATACATAGACAACACCATGTCCCTAGTAAGCCTCTAGTTGACTAGCTCGTTGATCAATAGATGGTTACGGTTTCCTGACCATGGACATTGGATGTCGTTGATAACGGGATCACATCATTAGGAGAATGATGTAATGGACAAGACCCAATCCTAAGCCTAGCACAAAGATCATGTAGTTCGTATGCTAAAGCTTTTCTAATGTCAAGTATCATTTCCTTAGACCATGAGATTGTGCAACTCCCAGATACCGTAGGAATGCTTTGGGTGTACCAAATGTCACAACGTAACTGGGTGGCTATAAAGGTTCACTACAGGTATCTCTGAAAGTGTCTGTTGGGTTGGCACGAATCGAGACTGGGATTTGTCACTCCGTGTAAACGGAGAGGTATCTCTGGGCCCACTCGGTAGGACATCATCATAATGTGCACAATGTGAACAAGGAGTTGATCACAGGATGATGTGTTACGGAACGATTAAAGAGACTTGCCGGTAACGAGATTGAACAAGGTATCGGGACACCGATGATCGAATCTCGGGCAAGTATCATACCGATGGACAAAGGGAATTGTATACGGGATTGATTGAATACTTGACATTGTGGTTCATCCGATGAGATCATCGTGGAGCATGTGGGAGCCAACATGGGTATCCAGATCCCGCTGTTGGTTATTGACCGGAGAGTTGTCTCGGCCATGTCTGCATGACTCCCGAACCCGTAGGGTCTAGACACTTAAGGTTCGATGACGCTATGGTTGTAGGGAAAGTATGTACATGGTCACCGAATGTTTTTCGGAGTCCCGGATGAGATCCCGAACGTCACGAGGAGTTCTGGAATGGTCCGGAGGTAAAGATTTATATATGGGAAGTCATCATACGGTCACTGGAATAATTCGAGGGGTTACCGGTATTGTACCGGGACCACTGGAGGGGTTCCGGGGGTCCACCGGGAGGGTCCACTTGCCCCGGAGGGCCCTATGGGCTGTGTGTGGAGAGGGACCAGCCCCTTAGTGGGCTGGGAGCCTCCCCCCTAGGGCACATGCGCCTAGGGTTTGGGGGAACCCTAAAGGGGGGGCGCCCCCCTTGCCTTGGGGGGCAAGGCAACCCCCCTGGCCGCCGCCCCCTCCTCAGATTGGATCTGAGGGGGCCGGCCCCCCTCTCCCTTGCCCCTATATATATGTGGGGGTGGGAGGGTAGCCACACCCAAGTTCTGGCGCAGCCCTCCCCCTCTCCCAAGTCCTCCTCTTCTCCCGCGGTGTTTGGCGAAGCCCTGCAGGATTGCCACGCTCCTCCTTCACCACCATGCCGTCGTGCTGCTGCTCGATGGAGTCTTCCCCAACCTCTCCTTCTCCCCTTGCTGGATCAAGGCGTAGGAGAAGTCACCGGGCTGCACGTGTGTTGAACGCAGAGGCGCCGTGGTTCGGCGCTTAGATCGGAATCAACCGCGATCTGAATCGCTACGAGTACGACTCCTTCATCCGCGTTCTTGCAACGCTTCCTCTTAGCGATCTACAAGGGTATGTAGATGCACTCTCCTTCCCCTCGTTGCTAGATTACACCATAGATTGATCTTGGTGATGCGTAGAAAATTTTAAATTTCTGCTACGATCCCCAACAGGGGCCCCAAATTGTGCGTCTAAGGCGGATGGTAACAGGAGGAGGGGGATATCCCGGATAACCCTGAATCCAGAATCAGGCCGCATACCGAACCTGCAGGGCAATATCCCAGAGCCCGAACTTCCAAGATCGGAAACTCCCCTGCCCCGGGATCACAGATTGGGTCTGGACTTAAATCCACCTGTCGGTGTGAAAACGGCGGATCTCGGGTAGGGGGTCCCGAACTATGCGTCTAAGCCGGATGGTAACAGGAGGCAAGGGACACGAAGTTTTACCCAGGTTCGGGCCCTCTTGATGGAGGTAAAATCCTACGTCCTGCTTGATTGTTCTTGATAATATGAGTAGTACAAGAGTTGATCTACCACGAGATCAGAGAGGCTAAACCCTAGAAGCTAGCCTATGGTCTGATTGTATGTTGTCCTACGGACTAAAACCCTCCGGTTTATATAGACACCGAAGGGGGCTAGGGTTACACAGAGTCGGTTACAAGGAAGGAGATCTACATATCCGTATTGCCAAGCTTGCCTTCCAAGCCAAGGAGAGTCCCATTCGGACACGGGACGAAGTCTTCAATCTTGTATCTTCATAGTCCAACAGTTTGGCCAAAGGATGTAATCCGGCTATCCGGATACCCCCTAATCCAGGACTCCCTCAGTGGGTTTAGCAACATCTAGGGTTTTAATTTCTTCAATCCCACTTTCATCAAATTTAGCGTCAAGATCTAAAAACTCCGAATTTTTGGAACGCCTTCTAGGTAAAGGTGGATCATATTCAGTCCCATCGTTATCAATATTCATATTGTAAAACAAAGATGTAATAGGGGACACATCAATAACTTTTAGATCTTCATCTTTATTTTCATAGGAACTAGAAGAACACGCTCTTATAAAGGCATCTTTCTTAGCACGCATCCTAGCGGTTCTTTATTTGCACTCATCAATGGAAATTCTCATGGCTTTGAGAGACTCATTGATATCATGCTTAGGAGGAATAGATCTAAGTTTCAAAGAATCAACATCAAGAGAAATTCTATCAACGTTCCTAGCCAACTCATCAATTAAGCATTTTTTCTTCAATCAAAGCATTGAAATTCTTTTGCGAAGTCATAAATTATTTAATATTATATTCAAAATTAGAGGCCATCTTATTATAATTTCCATAAGAATTGTTGTAGGAATTACCATAATTATTAGAGGGATGACTAGGATAAGGCCTAGGATTAAAATTTCCTCTATACGCGTTGTTACCAAAATTGTTCCTACCAACAAAATTCACATCCATAGATTCATTATTATTCTCAATCAAAGTAGACAAGGGCATATCATTAGGATCAGAAGAAACACTCTTACTAGCAAATAATTTCATAAGTTCATCCATCTTTCCAGTCAAAACTTTAATTTCTTCTATCGCATGCACCTTTTTATTATTAGATCTTTCAGTATGCCAATGAGAATAATTAACCATAATATTATCTAGGAGTTTGGTAGCATCTCCAAAAGTGATTTCCATAAAAGTGCCTCCCGCGGCCGAATCTAAAAGATTTCTAGAAGCAAAATTCAATCCGGCATAAATTTTTTGTATAATCATCCACAAATTCAAACCATGAGTAGGGCAATTGCGTATCATTAATTTCATCCTCTCCCAAGCTTGTGCAACATGTTCATGATCAAGTTGCTTAAAATTCATAATATCATTCCTAAGGGAGATTATCTTAGCGGGAGGAAAATACTTAGAGATAAAAGCATCTTTGCACTTGTTCCAAGAATCAATACTATTTTTAGGAAAAGACGAAAACCAAGCTTTAGCACGATCTCTATGCGAAAAAGGAAATAGCTTCAATTAAACAATATCATTATCCACATCTTTCTTCTTTTGCATATCACACAAATCAATGAAGCTATTTAGATGGGTAGCGGCATCTTCACAAGGAAGGCCGGAAAATGGATCTTTCATAACAACATTCAGCAAAGCCGCATTAATTTCATAAGATTCAGCATCGGTAAGAGGAGCAATCGGAGTGCTAATTAAATCATTGTTGTTGGTATTGGTAAAGTCACACAATTTAGTGTTATCTTGAGCCATTGTGACAAGCAAGCAATCCACCACACAAGCAAACAAAAAGCAAACGGGCAAAATGAGGCAAATAGAGAAAGAGAGGGAGGATAGAGAGAGAGAGGGTGAATAAAACGGCAAGGTTGAAGTGGGGGAGAGGAAAACGAGAGGCAAATCGCAAATAATGTAATGCGGGAGATAAGGGTTGTGATGGGTACTTGGTATATTTACTTTTGCATAGACCCCCCGGCAACGGCGCTAGAAATACTTCTTGCTACCTCTTGAGCACTGCGTTGGATTTCCTTGAAGAGGAAAGGATGATGCAACAAAGTAGCGTAAGTATTTCCCTCAGTTTTTGAGAACCAAGGTATCAATCCAGTAGGAGACTACGCACGAGTCCCTCGTACTTGCACAAAACAAATAACTCCTCGCAACCAACGCGATAAGGGTTGTCAATCCCTTCATGGTCACTTACGAGAGTGAGATCTGATAGATATGATAGAATAATATTTTTGGTATTTTTGTGATAAAGATGCATATTAAAAGAAAAGAAAAGTAAAAGGCAAAGGAAATAACTAAGTATTGGAAGATTAATATGATGAATATAGACCCGGGGGCCATAGGTTTCACTAGTGGCTTCTCTCAAGAGCATAAGTATTTTACGGTGGGTGAACGAATTACTGTTGAGCAATTGACAAAATTGAGCATAGTTATGAGAATATCTAGGTATGATCATGTATATAGGCATCATGTCCGAGACAAGTAGACCGACTCCTGCCTGCATCTACTACTATTACTCCACTCATCGACTGCTATCCAGCATGCATCTAGAGTATGAAGTTCATGAAAACAGAGTAACGCCTTAAGCAAGATGACATGATGTAGAGGGGTAAATTCATGCAATATGATAAAAAACCCATCTTGTTATCCTCGATGGCAACAATACAATACGTGCCTTGCCGCCCCTACTGTCACTGGGAAAGGACACCGCAAGATTGAACCCAAAGCTAAGCACTTCCCATTGCAAGAAAGATCAATCTAGTAGGCCAAACCAAACTGATATTTCGAAGAGACTTGCAAAGATAACCAATCATACATAAAAGAATTCAGAGAAGATTCAAATATTGTTCATAGATAATCTTGATCATAAACCCACAATTCATCGGTATCAACAAACACACCGTAAAAAGAAGATTACATCGAATAGATCTCCACAAGAGAGGGGGAGAACATTGTATTGAGATCCAAAAATAGAGAAGAAGCCATCTAGCTAATAACTATGGAACCGAAGGTCTGAGGTAAACTACTCACACTTCATCGGAGAGGCTATGGTGTTGATGTAGAAGCCCTCCATGATGGATGCCCCCTCCGGCGGAGCTCCGGAACAGGCCCCAAGATGGGATCTCGTGGATACAGAAAGTTGTGGCGGTGGAATTACGGTTTTGGCTCCATATCTGATCGTTTGGGGGTACGTAGGTATATATAGGAGGAAGGAGTACGTCGGTGGAGCAACAGGGGGCCCACGAGGGTGGAGGGCGCACCTAGGGGGTAGGCGCGCCCCTACCTCGTGGACTCCTCCTTTATTTCTTGACGTAGGGTCCAAGTCTCCTGGGACTTGTTTGTTCCAAAAATCACATTCCCGAAGGTTTCATTCCGTTTGGACTCCGTTTGATATTCCTTTTCTGCGAAACTGTGAAATAGGCAAAAAACAGCAATTCTGGGCTGGGCTTCTGGTTGATAGGTTAGTCCCAAAAATGATATAAAAGCGGATAATAAAGCCCAATAATGTCCAAAACAGTAGATAATATAGCATGGAGCAATCAAAAATTATAGATACGTTGGAGACGTATCACCACGCAACCGCCTCCGAAAAACATTCATACACAATGGTCGCCTAAGCACACATGCGCGTGGCCGAAACCGCTCCCGCCCACTATTTGGACACCTGGGATTACTATCCTACCCCCAACCCGCGGTAGGTCCGAAATTTAAGAGGGGGGTAAAGTTTTTACTTTCCCCAAATTTCAAACAAGTGCGTCCCATCTGTTCAAAAAAGCCAAAAACAAGCGTCCCAGACC
>NC_041388.1:544873008-544904389 GCF_002162155.2 Triticum dicoccoides
ATTTGTACTCCGTGGGCGCCAAAACTACCTCTCCACCAGCCGCGAAACCCCGGCGTCCTCGGTCCGCCACCCCATCCCACCCATCAACCGTCGCCCTCCTCCATCATGCCTGAGCCGATACCCCGACGTCGTCGTCCACCGCAACCTCAACCGCAACGCCCTCCACGGCTAGTAGTTGAAGCCGAGGCCGAGCCGTCCGTACCCGAGGCAGTTCAACCACGCTGTCCTGCACCTCACCGCTGCTGCTCCAACTTCGCCACTATCCACTGCACCAGAGTTGTTCCTGCTATGCCATCCTTCACCGCCTCGGATCTGCTTCCCCTCCGCCGACATACGGCCACGGCAACACAGAACAATTTGGCCATGGGTTCGTCCAAGCCTGCACCCTCCTCCGAAACATCGGTTCCCCTAGCAAAAGGAAGAAGATCAGCACGACATGTGGAGGAGACCACACCGGCAACCGAAAATGGTACTCCTCTTCCCTTATTCGTGCAAATCTTACGTGTCTGCTTGCACGGTATTCATCCCATAGAAGACACTAGTTGACCGCTTCTTCTTGATACTAGATGTTCCTAGTAACTCACGATGCACAAGCTTTCTCCTCATATACAATTTCACCTTAGCTAGAGGTCCATCGCCCCCTGGATTTCAATTCCTGGTCATTTGATTCCCAATTAATGGAATCATTCCCCGGTGTAACAGGCGCTAGTCCTCCTATTACCCCGGGGAAGCAACGCCTCGGTGTTTATCTTAGGGGCGTGTGGGGCCTAGAGCTGCTGGCGCCCGATTTGGAGGTCGGCCGGGATTAAAGGGATGGCCTGGGGGCGCCACCAAGCACGGCGGTGGTGTGAGGTCGAGGAGAGGGCGAGGCGGCGGAGGCAGGGGTCTGGGCCGATGGTCGCTGGCGGTTCAAGAAATATCGTCAATAGTGACTGGCGGGAGGTAGACGAAGGCCATCTGCTCGTTCCTTATAGATCAGACGGTTCATAAAAAATCGACTGAGCTATTTATTTTCAGTCGACTGTTATCTTGATAGGACCACATGTGGTGGTGTGCTGGAGGAGTACCTGCATTTCCTGTGCTCATATATTACAAAATCATACGGAGTATAATCTAATTTTGTTTGCCATGCAATGTTGTAGAGCTATCATATGTCTCCTGTCATTTATTTTTCAGCCACCTGCTATCTGCTACTTTTACAGTGCACTAGTTCTGCACACACTTCACCCATACTCTCACTATTGTGTTTTTATGCAAGGGTATTTCAGACTCTGCCTTCACAGAAGCAGAAAATAAAAGAGAGAAGGCGCTCTTGCTTGCTTCACGGGCAGGCAAGACACGTGTTTTCGCTTTAAAGATCGGATGTTTAACAGATGGAGACGGTAAACGTAGCTCTGGAGTTGATGATCTCGCTCTCCATGAACTACCATCCCAGGTGATTGCTTTAACTTCACGGTGTCATATGTGGTTGCATGTTGCATATGGTGTCTAGCTTGTATCTGAAAGGCCGAAGTCGGTCTTTATCAAGATAAGGAAAGATATTTTTTACATGAACCACCATCCCGGGAGCACCAGAAGATAAATAGCTAGTCAGGGCACTGGCCGAGCCAGTGACAAGCCCAACACAGACATGCATCACCTGGAACCCAACTAAAAAGCCACGATGGTGGCGAAGCAGACCGCCTCCCACCAGGCTCTCACGTCCTAGATGATCATGCTCACCACTCCAGCTGGATGTCTAGCTTGTATTGCTTCCAGTTTGGTTAAATTGCATCTGCTTAGCTTACACACTATACCTTTGAATATGACATGCCTTCCTGTTTTTGGTACATACTAGTACATCTGTCTATTAACCATGTTCTTACATCAAACTAATGTTCTTGTGTATCCCTCATCAATCACTTATGATGAAGCAGTCAGGCCAGTGGACTACTGTGATAAAAGATCCTCATTTAAAGAATGCAGCGTCAGCCTCCCCACATGATTCTCAAGAAACAGCAAGGCTAGATGAAGATAGTGAACGTAGCTCTATAGTTGATTACCGCATTTCCCCTACACTAGCATCGCAGGTGCTTGCTCTAACTTCGCAGCGTGATATGTGGTTGCATGTTGCATATGGTGTCTAGATCGTAATTCATCCAATCTGGTTAAATTGCATGTGCTATTCTGCTTAGTTTATACATTATACCTGTTAATGTGACATGCCTTCCTATTTTCAGTACATAGTACATCTGTCTGTTAAGCATGTCCTTACATAAAACTATTGTTTTTTTGTATCCCGCATAAATCAATATGACGAGACACCTTTAGTATATGCAGTGTGATATTAGTTGCATCTTTCATATGATTTATAGCATGCGCTACTTCTAATTTGTTGAAATGTCATTTATGTTGGGACGCTTTTAACTTGGTAGAGTCATATTGGTTGCATCTTTCATGTGGTGTCTAGCTTGCATTGCTTCTTATTTTTTGAAATGGTTTCTGCTTATTTACACAAACAGTTGTGAATATGTCATGTCGTCCTATTTTTCATATTATTCCATCCTGGAATCATGTGTTTGCCTTACATCAAAGCAGTGATTGTCACTATCATGCACGAATGAGTTCTGAAGAGTGAATTTTATTGCTTTTTCTTGTCGGTTTTACTGGACAATTCAAAATCAATAAAGCGGAAGGAAGTTAGCAAGGCAGCGGATGAAGGTGCTCCTTCCAAATGGAGGGCCTCTACAGATTCTACTCCTCCATCCCCCCAAGATGATTTCCAAGACAACACATGCATAGACACTCAACGTAGTTGTGTTGGTGATGAGCACGTCTCCCCTAGTGCACCATCACAGGTGCTCCCTCTAACTTGGCACTGTTATATGTGGTTGCATGTTATGTATGATGTCTAGCTTGTATTGCTTCTAATTTTGTTGAATTTCATCTGCTTACTTTACACATTATACTTGTGACTAAGACACGTGTTCCTGTTTCTAGAACATACAATATATGTCTATCACACCATGTTCTTACATCAAAGTACTATTGTTATGTAACCTGCAACAATCACTTATCATAAGACACGTTTGACTTGGGAGTGTGATATAGGTTACATCTCGAATTCTTTTCTAGCTTGTACTACTTCTAATTTGTTGAAATGGCACTTATGACGAGACAGTATTAACTTGGTAGAGTGATATTCGTTGCATCTTTCATATGGTTTCTAGCTTTCATTGCTTCTAATTTATTGAAATGTCGTCTCCTTAGTTTACACATCATAAGCTGTGAATATGAAATGATGTGAATATGCAATGGCACTAATGACGAGAGACCTTTAACTTGCTAGTGTGATGTTGTTTGCATCTTGCATATGATTTATTTCTTGTACTGCTTCACATTTGTTTAAACGGCATTTATGATGAGACACTGTTAACTTGGCAGAGCGATATTTGTAGCATCTTTCATATGGTTTCTACCTTCCATTGCATTGCTTCTAATTTAGTGAAATGTCTTCTGCTTACTTTACACATCATAGTTTTGGTTATCTCATGTCGTCCTGTTTTTTGTACATATTACATCCTCCTATCATGTGGTTGTCTAACATCAAAGTTCAGTTCATCTGTATCACGCATCAATTTCTTCTGAAGAACTAAATTGTTATTCATTTTTCTTGTCGGCTTGACTTAACATGGAACAAAGAAAGAGGAAGCAACATAGAACGACATGGAGAGCGAAGTGGAAGAATCCTGCAGGTTTTGCTGGTACTGATGGTGCAATAGAAGGTCAAAGTCCAACGGAAAATTGTATCGACAGGGTATCCCGTGCTACACGAGCTGCAGAACAAGCCAAACAGAAACAAATAGCTGCCACCAAACAAGCAGAGACAGCCATAGTTGTTGCAACACCTTCCACAGTACCACCAGCTGCACAATTTACTCGTTGGTCAACTCAGCTAGCAGCATGTTCCCAAGATCCCTTGACACCTGACACTACTTCCGAAGCACTCTTGACACAAGATGAGTTGGCAAGATCAGATGAACTTTGTGAGCTTCAACAGAAAGAATGTAGTTGCTGGAGTGAAGTTACAGTTGCATCCTTCTTTATATGTAGTCTCACAGTTTGATGTACACTAACACTACCTATGTTTGTTGTTGGACTAGCACCTAGGCGCAAGAGGAAACAAATAGCAGTGATCATGCTCGATAGGTTAACTAAATATAGAGGAGGAAGAATGGAGATCCGTTCTGTGGCAGGTTTAAAAAGGCCACGTGATGCTACAGAGTCAGCCAAGATAGTATCAGAGGCAGCGGTTGCCGTTAGGTGTCATGTACGTATCCTCCCAACATGGATTCAGTACAGGAATGACAAAGACAAAACCCAGTTCAACACCTTCCTCGACCATTTATCTGTAAGTATGGTTATGTATGGAAACTAGTAATGTCGTCTTGCTCTGTCCAATACTTTCTAGGTTGCTGATAATGAGACTCCCATAATTTTCAACAAATGAGGTTCAAGTTGGATAGCCAAGATGATGCAACCATACAAGCTTGCACCCATGTTTTCAAGTCTGCTCTGAGACAGTATCGGTATAACTTGGGGAAAACTAACGTTGAAGGCAAGGCTAACAGTGAACTTTCCCAAACATCTCCAGTGGAAAATATATCGGATGAAGACTGGAGAGACCTCATTACCGAAGTATCAGGTACATTATATATATATATATATATATATATATATATATATATATATATATATATATATATATATATGTGATCAGATCACATGTTGAAGTCCTATTTACGCATGTGCCACACAAATTTATCTTCTTGTAGGTGAACTGTTCAAAGAACAAGGCCAACCGTACGAAAGTGAAATTCCAACAGATGACAAGATCTCGTAGCTATATTACACACTGCGAGGCTCTTGTAATTAGCTGTTGTTTCACTCTTTTCGTTGTACCATATTATCATATCTATATTGACTTGTTCCAAATGCAGAGGAAAGCCCGCAAGGACCAAAAAGTACCTGAACCAAATGATGTGGAAATCTTCAAGGACTGTCACACCAGCAAGACAAAGGGCATGACTACACCAGTCAAAGCCGTTGTTGTAAGTCCTTAATCCTCATGCCTTTTAACTACTACTTACTCTGACTTGTGCCTTGAACTGCATGGTTTGCATCCAATGTCTATTACTCTTTTCAATTTTATACACAACTGTCTTAGTGTATCATTGCACCTTACAAGGTTTAAAAGAGAGGAGTGATGTTCCTTTGATCTTGACATGTAATCTAGTTCCGTGCTGGACGTTCCCACACAATGTTACAATTGCATGTTTGTCTGTTCTCAGTTGTTTTGTGATATGAATGATGTCATACTGTGCTTACCATATTACAAACTTTGTCTCTTTATCCTTATTTGTCAATACAATGTGAAGAAATAGGCAATACATTAGCCATGGTACATGGACATATGTTTGGAACCTGGTTTTATTATGTATTTTGCAATAAAATACAACTAATATTTTACATGGGTTCACAAGAATAAGTTCTGTATATAGACCAAAGCTATTTTTTTTGGTTTTGTTGCCTCCTTAATATCTTCTATTCTCGTACTACTAATGTAAAAACTCGACTTTTCAGGAAGCTATGGAAAAAATGGTGGAACTGCCACCTTCAATGTCAGCTCTTGCTGCAGTGGGTCAGTACCTGTCCACTAACAGTGCCAAAAGCACGTTCCTGCGTAATACTGGGTTGGTTGTTAAGGCAATCTCGTCCAAACTGCCTCATGGTCAAGATATCCAAGCTCAAAACAATGTTATATCTGTGCTCCAGACACAAGTCCGTTCCCTAACAGAGACCCTTTGTGAAATAAGGACAAACATTGTTCGATGTCGTCAAGATATGCATGGTTTTGAAAAAAGACTATCAGACATTTGCTATGTTGTTCAGGAGCCTAGGAGAAATGAAGGCGAAGGTTATGGTGCTCCATCGGACAATAAAACATGAGAACATAAGATTCATGTCAAATGAATAGGGCTTCTAAACTTTGGTGGTGCATTTATCTGCCAGACTGTTAACTTTTATGCCAACCTTCCTTTTGTTTTATAGTTGTAATTTGTTTTGTTGTCATACAAAATTTGTTCTTAACGTGCAGCCACCGGCTGAAGAAAATAGCAAGCCATTTTTGTATAGTGTAGGGTGTTCCCTATATTTGCACTAGTGGCGATCTTTGATGCCCAGTGGATATAATCTGTGCAATCGCCTTAATAGCCTAGTGAGGGAGTCCTGGATTAGGGGGTCCTCCGACAGCTGGACTATATCCTTCGGCTGGACTGTTGGATTATGAAGATACAAGATTGAAGACTTTGCCCCGTGTCCGGGTGGGACTCTCCTTTGTGTGGAAGGCAAGCTTGGCAATTCGGATATGTAGATCTCCTCCCTTGTAACCGACTCTGTGTAACCCTAGCCCCCTCCGATGTCTATATAAATTGGAGGGTTTAGTCCGTAGGACGAGAAAAATCATAATCATAGGCTAGCTTCTAGGGTTTAGCCTCTATGATCTCGTGGTAGATCAACTCTTGTAATACTCATATCATCAAGATCAATCAAGCAGGAAGTAGGGTATTACCTCCATCGAGAGGGCCTGAACCTGGGTAAACATTGTGTCCCCCGCCTCCTATTACCATCCGCCTTAGACGCACGGTTTGGGACCCCCTACCCGAGATCCACTGGTTTTGACACCGACATTGGTGCTTTCATTGAGAGTTCCACTGTGTCGCCACCATAAGGCTTGATGGCTCCTTCGATCATCGGCAACGATGCGATCCAAGGTGAGGTTTTTCTCCCCGGACAGATCTTCGTATTCAGTGGCTTCGCACCGTGGGCCAACTCGTTTGGCCATCTGGAGCAGATCGAGAGCTACGCCCCAGGCCGTCAGGTCAGGTTTGGAAACTTAAACTATACTGCCAACATCCGCAGAGACTTGATCTTCGACGGATTCGAGCCCGTGTCAGGTGCGCTGCACAGTCACGACGAGCATGACTTAGCTCTGCCGCCGGACAGTGTTCGGGAGATCACCCATGTGGCAACTCTGGCCCTTGATCCGGAGCAGATCGCGCCGTCGGAGGACGGGTGGATGGACCCCGCCACGGAGGCCACACACTCAACGGCGATAGAGCGGAATACTGACTTCACCTCCTACGAGACCTATGTTGTCGGATCCTTGGATTCGTCCCCGGCCACGGACTCCAAACCGCCTACGTCCGTGCCTATCGAATCTGATTGGGCGCCGATCATGGAGTTTTCCTTCGTGGATATCTTTCAGCACTCTCCCTTGGGCGATGTGATAAATTCATTAAGGTCTCACTCCTTGTTAGGAGGCCCTTGGCCGAACCGTGTCTGGCTTGAGTGGGAAGCGGACGACGAATAAATTCGTCCCCCACCCACCACCCACTTAATAGCCACTGTCAACGACTTAACCGACATGCTTGATTTCAGCTCCGAAGACATCGATGGTATGGACGACGATGTAGGAGAAGAACAGGAACCACCGCCCACAGGGCGCTGGACTGCCACCTCATCATATGATATATACATGGTGGACACCCCCAAAGAAAGCGATGGCAATAAGGCAACCGAGGATAATCCCCTCGAGAAGCAATCTAAGCATAGGCGTCAACGGCCGCTCTAAGCCCCACCATAGCAAAAACGGTGATACTGGCACAAGAGACAATAACGCTACGGATAGCGCCGAAGACAAAGACAATCGCCTCCAGCCAGGCCTCGAGCGGGAGGTTGGGCAAGCTAGCCCTAAGGAACAGGCATCAGGCAGAGAATCAGAGGATGACAATTACATGCCTCTCTCCGAAGGCGAGGTGAGCCTTGGCGACGAAGAATTTATCGTGCCTGAGGATCCCGCCGAAGAGGAGTGCTTCAAGCGCTGGCTTATAGCCACAGCAAAAAGGCTGAAGAAAAAGCAACAGCAGCTTCAAGTTGACCAAGATCTGCTAGCGGATAGATGGACTGAGGTCCTGGCGAACGAGGAATACGAACTCGAACGCCTAATCAAAAGTTACCCAAAGCGAAGGTTGCTACCACAACTCGAGGAAGAAGCATTAAAGCCTACACTTCCAGCGTATGATGCGGCTGACCGGCCACCTCGTGGCCGAGACAAAGCGACATGTCAGGCCGAAGTCCAGCCCGCACCCCATCGCCAGTTAAATAAAAATACCAAGGCTCGGGGTAACACGCAGGACCTACGAGACGTATTGGAAAACAAAGCAGGACATGCAAGATCGATCTACGGATCACGGGGGTGCGCCCCAACGTGTGACGACGACCGTCACGCAGGATATACTAAAAGCAAATCCGGTCGGGCCGAATATAGAAGACAAGACTCGTATGAACTGCATCGTGATATAGCCCGGCACAGAGGCGCCGCACACCCCCTATGCTTCACTGATGAAGTAATGGATCACGAATTCCCAGAAGGTTTTAAACTCGTGAATATTGAATCATATGATGGCACAACAGACCCCGCGGTATGGATCGAAGATTTCCTCCTCCACATCCACATGTCCTGCGGTGACGATCTACATGCCATCAAGTACCTCCCATTAAAACTCAAAGGACCTGCTCGGCATTGGCTCAATAGCCTACTGGCAAAGTCCATTGGCAGTTCGGAGAATTTGGAGGATGCATTCCTTGACAACTTTCAGGGCACTTATGTGCAACCACCGGATGCCGATGACTTGAGTCACATAACCCAACAGCCAGGGGAATCACCCAGGAAAATCTGGACTCAGTTCCTAACTAAAAAGAACCAAATCATCAACTTTCCGGATGCCGAGGCCTTAGCGGCATTTAAGCATAACATCCGCAACGAGTGGCTCACCCGACACCTCGGCCAAGAAAAGCCGAAGTCCATGGCAGCCCTTATGACACTCATGACCCGCTTTTGTGCGGGCAAGGATAGCTGGCTGGCTCGCAGCAACAACACATCAAGAAACCCTGGCAATTCAGATGCCAAAGATAGCAACGGCAAGCCACGTCGCAACAGGCACAAACGTCATAACAATGGCGACAACACCGAAGACACGGCAGTTAATGCCGGATTCAGTGGCTCTAAATCGGGTCAGCGGAAAAAGGCGTTCAAAAGAAGCAATCCGGGCCCGTCCAGCTTGGACCGCATACTCGATCGTTCGTGTCAAATTCACGGCACCCCCGATAAACCAGCCAACCACACCAACAGAGAATGTTGGGTGTTCAAACAGGCCAGCAAGTTGAATGCCGAAAACAAGGAAAAGGGGTTGCATAGCGACGAGGAGGAGGAGCCCCGGCCGCCGAACACAGGAGGACAGAAGAAATTTCCTCCCCAAGTGAAAACGGTAAACATGATATACACAAGCCATATTCCCAAGCGGGAACGGAAACGTGCACTGACGGACGTCTATGCCATGGAGCCAGTCGCCCCAAAGTTCAACCCATGGTCTTCTTGTCCGATCACCTTCGATCGCAGGGACCACCCCACCAGTATCCGTCATGGCGGTTCTGCCGCATCGGTCCTTGACCCCATCATTGACGGATTTCACCTCACTCGAGTCCTTATGGACGATGGCAGCAGCCTGAACTTGCTTTATTAGGACACAGTGGGCAAAATGGGTATAGACCCCTCGAGGATCAAACCCACCAAAACCACCTTTAAAGGTGTCATCCCAGGTGTAGAGGCCTGTTGCACGGGCTCAATAACACTGGAAGTAGTCTTTGGATCTCCGGACAACTTCCGAAGCGAGGAGTTAATCTTCGATATCGTCCCCTTCTGCAGTGGCTATCATGCACTGCTCGGATGAACCGCATTTGCCAGATTCAATGCGGTACCGCATTATGAATACCTCAAGCTCAAAATGTCAGGACTTCGTGGGGTTATAACAGTTAATGGAAACACAGAACGCTCGCTCTGCACGGAGGAGCACATTGCAGCCTCGCAGCAGAAGCGCAAAGCAGCCTTATGAGGCAAACCGCCAATTCGGCGAAAAAGACCCCGGACACCTTCAAGCGAGTCCGGAGTACCCCCGCAAGAAGATTGCCAAGAACCTTTAGGGCTCGCCTAGCAATTCGGCCTCCGTCCTAGTCCCAGTCAAGCGGCGAAATTTGCGCTGCGCGTACATAATTACGCACTCAAGATACCATGGGCATAGGTGGAGGCACAGCCATGGCATGGCCCACAATGCGGCTCAACCTCTTCAGGACCCGTATACCTTTAACATTTTCTTCCTTTCAGGCCCCTATTCTCTGAAGGCCCTCTCCGATCGTCTGATTATCGAACCCGTCACAGGAAGGAAACACCAAGGAAGCAAGAAGCTTTGACGTACAAGGGAATCCTCGGGTGGTCTCTGATAACGATCGATATACCTGTTTTGCATACCCACACGCAGCTTGACCTTGGATAGGACATGTCAAATAGTCCTATTTTTTACTTATTGCACTACATGTATGCATACGCTTTGACGTATCATTTAAATAACAATGTACAGCGTCAGCTCATTATTATATTCCTTTATCTTTTTTTTCCTGTCTGCTTACTTACGACAAGTCGCACCCGTACATTCTGATACGACCAGTGCGCCAGGGGCTTCAGTATACCCCATAACACGGCATGAAAAGTCTGAACACTTTCGACAGTTTAGCACCCCGAACTTATAGCATTATATGCATCAGCTCTGAATCATGTCTTGGGTCAATTGTTGGGTTTGCCCGGCTCCCATGTTTTGGTACCTTACGTTCCGCTATATCGGCTAAGGTAGCACTGGGAGAAATACTGCGATTGTGTATCGGTTCTTCCGGACGAGCACCTCAGTAGAGAAAGCCAAAAACTGACTGTCATGATGCAGCGAGAGCTGGTCGCTGTTCAAGAGGTCTCAAATCCTTAAAGATTTTTTTTGCTTCGGGCGAGGAGTCGGCCTTGTCCGATTTAGGCGTACATAGCGCCCCAAGTTCGGCCTTCCGAATACTAGGGGCTTCGCCAAAATTTAAAATTGTAGACTTCTATGGCTAAGTGAGAGTGATAAAGCTTTATAGTCCGATTGCCTGGTTCGTTGTGCTGAACACCTCCTTCGAAGGACCCAAAACTGGGGTAAAGAGTGATCAGGTTTATCCCGAACACCTCAGAAGCTGATGACTGGCCATCTCTCGAATTTTATAAACGGCCGCACAAAAGGTAATATTTTAAATCAACAAGCGTTACATAGAGCACATGAACTTGTTTCACATTACAGGATCACATGAGTACATTCATTCAAATATTACATCCTTAGCACATTCCTCTGCCACAAGGCGAGCACCCTTCAGGAAACTGTCATAATACTTTTCGGGGTGGCGATGCTCCTTGCCCTCCAGCGGCCCCTCCTTCACCAGCTTTTCGGCGTCCATCTTCGCCCAGTGCACTTTCGCCCGAGCAATAGCCATGCGCGCACCCTCAATGCAAACGGTCCGCTTTATGACTTCAAGCCGTGGGCAGGCCTTCACAAGCCGCCTTACCAGGCCGAAATAGCTGCCAGGCAGGAGCTTGCCAGGCCACATCCGGACTATGAGGCCCTTCATGTCCAGTTCGGCCGCCTTGTGAAGCTCGACCAGTTGCTTCAACTGGTCGCTCAAGGGCATTGGATGTTCGGTCCCAGTATACTGAGACCAGACCAACCTCTCCGTCGAGCTCCCTTCCTCGGCCCGGTAGAACTCCGCGGCATCCGACACACTGCTGGGTAGATCTGCGAATGCTCCTGGAGAGCTCCGAATTCGGGTAAGTAAAAGGAAAGTTTCCTTCACATGCTTGCTTTGCATAATGAATGCCTTACCAGCCGCTATCTTCCTGACCGGCTCAATTTCCTGGAGGGCCTTTTGGGCTTCGGCCTTGGCATTTTGTGCGTTCTCAAGGGCCTTCGCAAGCTCGGACCCTTACGTCCTAGAGTCACGCTCCAAGGACTAGTACTTCTTGACAAACTTCTAGAGCTCTTGCTGAACCTCGCCGACTCGGGCCTCTTGCTTCTCGCGCTCGGCGCGCTCCTTGGCCACTTTGCCTTCGGCCTCGGACAGCGCCTTCTTCAGGGTCGCCACTTCGGTCGTGGCCCCTAGCAAAATTCATGATGATCATGTGATCTAACAACCAGTTTCCTTTTTTATCAATAAACAGATGAGGTATCACTTACCTTTGTTCTCTTCGAGCTGCCTCTTGGTAAGGCGGAGCTCTTCCTCGGACCGCTCAAGGTCCCGCTTCAGTGCGGAGACCTTCGTCGTGTGAGCGGCAGTGGCCAGCAGTGAAGCCTACTTATTCACATAGACATATTCTGATTAGACTCGTGTGATTATTATTTTGATCGTCTATTCGGCCTTTCTTCCGAACACCAAACAGAGCATCAGGGGCTACTGTATATGTTGTAATAGTTTCTCATAATTTGATTACTTACCTCAAAGCCTGTTAGGAGGCTGGCACAGGCTTTAGTCAGTCCACTTTTGACGGACTGAACCTTCTTGACCACCGCACTCATGATAGTGTGGTGCTCTTCGTCAATGGAAGCGTCGCGAAGCGCTTCCAGCAAATTGTCCGATGCCCCTGGATGGACAGAGGCCATCGGCACAGACGGCTTGTCCCCCTTAGACTTGCTGCCCCGACATTAGAGCCCATGGGAGTCTTGCTCCTCGTGTGCCCAGCATCCAGAATGTCGCCTTGGGGCGCTTCCGGAACTGTCTCCCCTTGGTTCAGTACCCTTTGAGACAACACCTCGACATCGTCCGTAGGGCGGGGGGAGGAGGCGGTTGGGAGTGAATCGTTGTTCATCTTAGACGGGCCCAAAGACTCATCCGAAGAGGATACGTCGATACGGGCTTTGGAGGGGCTGCATGATCATGTTCGGCATGATAAGAAGTAATAAAATAAAACATACCAAGAACTATTATGGTATCCGGATACTTACGACTTCGCCAGGGGCTTGTCCTTGGGTAACCACTCCTCGTCGCTAAAAGCGGCCGCCGTGGAGCAGACCGGAAGGAGAGTCCTTCCCTTCTTGGACCCTTCGGCTTCCCCTGACGGGGCGGCCTTCCTTTTCTTGTCTCCCCCGGCTAGGCGATAGAACTTTCCTCTTCCTCCTCCTCGTTTTTGTGGGAGGAGGGCGCCTCGGTGTTATCGGACGATGAGTCCGATACGACCTTGCGCCGGAGACCTTTCCTGGTCCCCGTGGCCTTCTTCTTGGCCTTCTTCTCCGGCGCCTCATAGGGCGCTGGAACCAGCATCTCCGTTAAGAGAGACCTTGTTGGATCCTCGGGCAGTGGGGCCGGACAATCGATCCGCTCCGCTGTCGTGACCCATTCCTGTTAAATGGCGTGGAGGCTTATATCCCCCACATGATTATACTGGGGAAAGAAACGTCTTATGAGATATAAGGAGCTTACCGGATTGGCAGGGCGCTTTGCGCTGAGTCCGCGATCCTTGGTAAGGGGAGGAGGTACCTCGGCGGACTTGAACAGCACCCTCCAGATATCCTGGTGTGTCATGTCGAAGAGCTCTCGCAGCGTCTGGTGCTTAGCCGGGTCCAACTCCCACATATTGAATGCCCGTCTTTGACATAGGAGGATCCGGCGGAAGAGCATGACCTGGACCATGTTGGCAAGCTTGATTTTCTTGCTTATCATGTTTTTAACACAGTTCTAGAGCCCGATCAGCTCCACCAATGAACCCCAGGATAGGCCCTTCTCTTTCCAGGAGGTGAGCCGCGTGGGGATGCTGGATCAAAATTCGGGGGCCGCCACCCAGTTGGTGTCACGCGGCTCGGTGATGTAGAACCACCCCGATTGCCACCCCTTCACTATCTCCACACAGCATCCTTCGAGCCAGGTGACGTTGGGCATTTTTCCCACCATGGCGCCTCCGCACTCCGCTTGTTGGCCGACCACCACCTTCGGGTTAACGTTGAAGGTCTTCAGCCACAGGCCGAAGTGGGGCTTGATGCGGAGGAAGGCCTCGCACACGATGATAAATGCCGAGATCTTGAGGATGAAATTGGGGGCCAGATCGTGGAAGTCCAGCCCGTAGTAGAACATGAGCCCGCGAACAAATGGGTGGAGGGGAAATCCCAGCCCGCGGACGAAATGGGTAAGGAATACAACCCTTTCGTGGGGTTCGGGGGTAGGGATGATCTGTCCCGCATCTGGGAGCCAGTGCGCGATATCTGCGGCCAGGTATCCGGCTTCCCAGAGCTTTGTAATGTTCTCCTCCGTAACAGAGGAGACCATCCACTTGCCTCCCGCTCTGGACATGTTTGGAGTGGTTTTGCGGACAAAATGCGAACTTGGGCACTGGAGCATGAGTGCGCAAGAATGGATGGGCAGGGAAGAAGAAGGCGTGGGTGAAAAGGAGGAGTCCTTGTCCCTTTATAAGGGCGGAAGAAACTATGCGCCTCCCCACCTGCCTGGTAAACTCGTGTATTCCCCAAGCGCCGTGATTGATGGCGCAGTTGGGTTACCCACACCCGTATTGATGAGAATCCCGTGATAAGGGGACACGATCTCTGCTTCGACAAGACGTGCCAATAAAACTGCCTCGCAATATGTGCAGTAGCTGGTTGAGAAAAATGGTTCAAATAATGATTGCGCCATGGCGTGATGTCACGTTATGAAAAGTTGTCATCAGATTAGATTTGTGGAAATATTATACTCTCTACAGTAGTATGTGGAATTTGTTTTGCAGAGCCGGACACTATCATTGTGTACGAAATCTTCTATGGAGTATTCGGAGGAAGAACCCGCCTTGCAATGCCGAAGACAATCTGCGCGCCGGACTCATCGCCATTAAAGCCTGGTTCACAGGCTACTGAGGGAGTCCTGGATTAGGGGGTCCTCGAACAGCCGGACTATATCCTTCGGCCGGACTGTTGGATTATGAAGATACAAGATTGAAGACTTCGTCCCGTGTCCGGGTGGGACTCTCCTTTGCGTGGAAGGCAAGCTTGGCAATTCGGATATGTAGATCTCCTCCCTTGTAACCGACTCTGTGGAACCCTAGCCCCCTCCGGTGTCTATATAAACCGGAGGGTTTAGTCCGTAGGACGAGAACAATCATAATCATAGGCTAGCTTCTAGGGTTTAGCCTCTACGATCTCGTGGTAGATCAACTCTTGTAATACTCATATCATCAAGATCAATCAAGCAGGAAGTAGGGTATTACCTCCATCGAGAGGGACCGGACCTGGGTAAACATTGTGTCCCCCGCCTCCTGTTACCATCCGCCTTAGACGCACAGTTCGGGACCCCCTACCCGATATCCGCCGGTTTTGACACCGACACCTAGCGTTAGTTTCGAGCTTATTTATTTCCTAGTCTTCTTTTTCCCTGGTTTGCTAGTGGCCGCAACAACCATGGGTCATATACGGACCGTGGTAACCTTGACCCTGCTACGGGCCATAGGATCCATGGGCCTCCTACGGGTCGTCTTTAAATGGGCCTCCAACATGGCCGTAGAACCGGTGGGCCTTGGGCCGTCGGATAAATGGGTCTACATGGGCCGTAAACGGGCGTAATTGGTATCGGCCCAGCACTGTAACGGGCCATTAACAGGTCGGAGGTTAGCAGAGGCTTAATTCTCACAGGCATAACGGGTCGTTAATGGGCCAGAATATAGGATGGGCTAGAAACGGCGCAACGGGTTAACAGGCCAGAAACGGGCCGACTCTTACCACGGGTCGAATTTGGCCCATTAGAGGAACATGCCAGTAACGGGCCGGAGGTAATCGAGGGCCGGAAAGGAGCCCAAGAACGTATGGGCCGTCACTAGGCTGAAAGCTAACATAGGGTGGAAACGGCCCATGTGAATCATGGGCCGTTAACGCATACAAATAAATTTACTATTCATTATGGGCTAGAATCACCGTGGGCCTCTAAAGGGCCTGAAGATGCGAAGGACTCATATGAGCCGAAAGACATCGTGGGCCATACATGGGCTAAAAGTGAAACGGGCTGGTGTTATATTTGACGGCCCACATGACGTTGTTGGGCCGATTTCGGGTAGGCCCTAACGGGTCATGAGTTACCGGGCCGTAAAATGGGCTATTTGCGAAGAGACCGTTAATAGGCTTTTCATGTGCCAGCCTGCTAACTTTTGACCAAGTCAAACGGGCCGGCCTTTGTAAGCTAATTGGGCCGGTGGTGGGCCATCGCACATGTAGACATATCATAGGCGCCTATCTGACCCACTGACGAGCTAACACGTGTTTCCTCCTGCCAATCAGAATTTTACACGTGGAAATTTCCCATTGGCCCGGGCTGTTAACGGATTATCAGATCCAAAACCGGACCCGATAGCTTAACGGCGACCCATTATGGCGGATGCCATGTGTCGGTCACCCTTGACGACAGCACTTCTGTGACGCGCTATTTATCGTCATGGAAGTGGACACTTCTGTGATGATAATTTTGGTAATGTCATGGAACACTTCTACGACAGCACAGGTATGACTATCTTGATTCTGTCATAAAATTGTCATGGATGTACATGCATGACAGAAAATGTGACCTATTGTGACAAACACGTATCATCACGGAAGTGTCTTTTTTTGTAGTGTAAAGATTCCCACTAGTTTATGAAAGTGACAACATAGGAGACTCTTCAAATGAAAAACATGGTGCTACTTTGAAGCACAATTGTGGTAAAGGATACTAGCAATGCCCCTTCTCTCTTTGTTTATTTTTTTCTTTTTTCTTTTTTCTTTTTTCTTTTTTTCCTTTTATTTTTCCTTTTCTTTTTTTCTTTTTATATTTTTTTCTCTCATTGTCCGGAGTCTCATCCCGACTTGTGGGGGAATCATAGTCTCCATCATCCTTTCCTCACTGGGGCACTGCTCTAAGAATAAATAATGATGATCATCACACTTCTATTTACTTATAACTCAAAAGAAACAAAAATTACAACTCGATACCTATGACAAGTATGACTCTATATGAATGCCTCTGGCAATGATCTAGCGTAACATGTATGAAAAATGATGAACGGTGGCTGAGCCACAAACACTATGTCAGCTATATGATCATGCAAAGCAATATGACAATGAATGCTCAAGTCATCAAACGGAAACGGTGGGAGTTGCATGGCAATATATCTCAGAATGGCCATGGAAAAGCCATAATAGGTAGGTATGGTGGCTGTTTTGAGGAAGATATAATGAGGCTTATGTGTGATATAGCGTATCATATCACGTGGTTTGGATGCACCTGCGAAGTTTGACCACGTCTCAATGTGAGAAAGGGCAATGCACGGTACCGTAGAGGCTAGCAAATTGCAAAAAGGTAAGAGTGTGTATAATCCATGGACTCACATTAGTCGTAAAGAACTCATATACTTATTGCAAAAGTTTATTAGCCCTCGAAGCAATGTATTACTACGCATGCCCCTAGGGGATAGATTGGTAAGAAAAGACCATTGCTCGTCCCCGACCGCCACTCATAAGGAAGACAATCAAAAATAAATCATGCTCCAACATCATAGCATAACGGGAGACTATATGTGCATGCTTCGGGAATCACAAACCTTAACACCAATATTCCTACTAGACATAATTACTCATCAACATAACTCACATATCACATCATCATATCTCAAAACTATTACTAAGAATCAAGTTAATTTTGTCCAATGATCTTCATGACATTTTTCTTTTCTTTATCCTTCTTGGATATCTATCACTTTGGGACTAATTTTCATGAGTTGCTTTTCATAAGCTCAAACAAATATAAGTGAAGATCATGAGCATAATAAATTTTCTTTCTCTCAAAAGAATTTAAGTGAACCAAGAGAGATTTTCTTCAAAATTTTACTAACTCTCAAATAAATCTAAGTGAAGCAAGAGAGCATTTCTTCAAAAATACTAAGCACTCCATGCTCAAAAAGATATAAGTGAAGCACTAGAGCAAGTCCTAGCTCATAAAAGATTTAAGTGAAGCATAGAGAGCAATTCTAACAAGTCATGACATAATTTTGGCTCCCTCAAATAGGTGTGTCCAGCAAGGATTGATGACTTAAAACACAAAATAAAACAAGCAAAGACTCATATCATACAAGACGCTCCAAGCAAAACACATATCATGTGACGAATAAAAATATAGTCTCCAGTAAAATACCGATGGTTGTTGGAAGAAAGCGGGGATGACACTCGGGGGCATGCCCAAGCTTAGTTGGTTGCTCATTCTTGGATAATAGCTTGGTATGTCGGGGCATACCAAGCTTAGGCTCTTCCATCCTTCCTTCATCCATCGTAAGATAACCCAAAACTTGAAAACTTAAATCACACAAAACTCAACAAAACCTTCGTGAGATCTGTTAGTATAAGAATAATAAACCACTACTATAAGTGTTGTATCAAACCAATTCATATTTTGTTTTTGTATTATATCTACTATATTCCAACTTTTCTATGGAAAAAATTATCAAATAAAACCATAGAGCCATCAAAATAAGCACACAGCACAAAGAAAACATAATCTGTCAAAACAGAACAGTCTGTAGCAATCTGACTATTTCGAATACTTATGTAACTCAAAAATTCTGACAAATTAGGATGACCTGAGAAATTTGTGTATTGATCTATTGCAAGTGGAATGGGTATTTTATTGCTCTCTCGTAAAAAATTAAAATTAATTTCGTGAGCGTAAAAGTTTCTGTTTTTTCAGCAAGATCAAACAACTATCACCCAAGAAGATCCTAAAGGCTTTACTTGGCACAAACACTAATTAAAACATAAAAAACACAATCATAACAGTAGCATAATTGTTCTAACACACAAGAACACAAGTAAAAAGCAAAAATAAATTTTATTCATTGGGTTGCCTCCCAACAAGCGCTATAGTTTTACACCCTTAGCTAGGCATAAAGCAAGGATCTAAGTTTTGTCATCATTGTTCTTGACTTTCTTAGAGGTATTTTCATCATGAGGCTTTGTAAACACAACATAAAACATGTTATCCATAGAGGCCTTTGCAATCCTAAGTTGGTTTTCATCATACCCCTTTTGATTTCCCGCAACAATCCAAGAGTAATGTTGATTAACATTATTGAAGACTTGTTGGATTATATCTAGAACTGGGACTTCCTTTTTAAGATTCTCATCAATTATTTTATTGTCCCCAAAAAAATGTATTAAAGCATAGTCACTATTGTAAAGAATTTCATCTATCACAGGTTTTTCATGGTTCATACCATAAAAGTCAAAGATTTCCCTAGCTTCTCGTATTATGTAGTCAAACTCATTCATAAGAACAAGAGTGGCCAACTTTTTGGCTCTAGGATTCTTTATAACGGGGAGCTCAAAAAAAAAACAATCTGTGCAAGGTAGGATGGGTATGAATAAATTTACTTTCAAGTTTCAGAACTAGTGCTGAAATAGCATCTGCATAAGATCTAGTAGTTTTAAGTATAGGAGCATCATCAAGACTCAAATTTCCCACACAATTGAAAAATTATTGGATACGTTCCTTTCCCATAATGTTCCCTTGCCCCAAGATAAAAGTTTTAGCATCCAGATTGCCCGTACGTCCTATTTTAGGAGTTAGGCCATCATCTGTTGGTGCCATACCGAAATCACTCATGATTGCAAGCAAAGGATAGATCTGACAAGAAAATGGCGAACGAGAAAGACAGGTGAATAAAACGACAAATTTTTGTGAAGTGGGGGAGAGGAAAGCAAGAGGCAAATGGCAAATAATGTAAATTGCAAGGAGATGAGATTTGTGATTAGGAACCTGGTTATGTTGAAGATCCTCCTCGGCAACGGCACCAGAAATTCCTTTTGATTGCTCTCTGACTATAGCGCCAGAAAAGCTCATGTCTGCTAGGACTACGTTGGTATTTCCCCAAAGAGGAAGGGATGATGCAGCGCAGCGACGGTAGGTATTTCCCTCAATGAAGAAACCAAGGTTATCGAACCAGTAGGAGAACCAAGCAACACAACATAAATAGCACCTGCACACAAATAACAACACCTCGCAACCCGATGTGTTAAAGGGGTTGTCAATCCTTTTCAGGTAACGATGCCAGAAAATTGTAGTAGATTGAAATAATAGATCGCAAATAAAATAAAGTGCAGCAAAGTATTTTTGTAATTTTGGTTTAATAGATCTGAATAAAATTGCAAAGGAAAAATAGATCGCAAGCAAATATATGAGAAAGAAGACCCGGGGGCCGTAGGTTTCACTAGTGGCTTCTCTCGAGAAAATAGCAAACGACGGGTAAACAAATTATTGTTGGGAAATTGATAGAACCTCAAATAATTATGACGATATCCAGGCAATGATCATTACATAGGCATCACGTCCAAGATTAGTAGACCGACTCCTGCCTGCATCTACTACTATTACTCCACACATCGACCGCTATCCAGCATGCATCTAGTGTATTAAGTTCATGGGAAAACGGAGTAATGCAATAAGAATGATGACATGATGTAGACAAGATCCATTTATCTATTGCGTAGATATAGATCCCATCTTTTTATCCTTAGTAGCAACGATACATACATGTCGGTTCCATTTTCGGTCACTGGGATCAAGCACCGTAAGATCGAACCCACTATCGGGCACCTCTTCCCGTTGCAAGATAAATAGATCATGTTGGCCAAACAAAACCCAAATATTAGAGAAAAAATACAAGGATATAAGAGATCATGCATATAAGAGATCAAAGAAACTCAAATAACTTTCACGGATATAAAAAGATATGATTGATCATAAACTCAAAGTTCATCAGATCCCAACAAACACACCGCAAAAAGAGTTACATCATATGGATCTCCAAGAGACCATTGTATTGAGAATCAAGAGAGAGATGAAGCCATCTAGCTACTAACTACAGACCTGAAGGTCTACAAAGAACTACTCACGCATCATCGGAGAGGCACCAATGGAGGTGGTGAACCCCATCCGAGATGGTGTCTAGATTGGATCTGGTGGTTCTGGGCTCTGCGACGGCTGGATGAATATTTCGTCGACTCCCCTAGGGTTTCTAGAATATTTGGGTATTTATAGAGCGAAGAGGCGGTCCGGGGGCACCCGAGGTGGGCACAACCCATTAGGGCGTGCCTGGGCCTCCTGGCGCCCCTGGTGGGTTGTCCCCTCCTTGAGACTCCCCCCAGGTGCAACCAGGGCCCAACTTGTTCCTTCTGGTCCATAAAAAATCTTCGTAAAGTTTCATGGCATTTGGACTCCATTTGATATTGATTTTCTGCGATGTAAAAAACACGGAAACAACATGAACTGGCACTTGGCACTATGTCAATAGGTTAGTATACCAAAAAAATGATATAAAATGATTATAAAACATCCAAGATTGATAATATAGCAGCATGGAACAATCAAAAATTATAGATACGTTGGAGACGTATCTGGTGCGTGCCTCCTTACATGGCCTGCCTCCTCTCCTCCACTAAGGCCAATAGGCCCAATAACTTTCCCGGGGAGTTTCGGTAGCCTTCCGGTACTCTGAAAAATCCCCGAACCTTATCGGAACCATTCTGGTGTCCGTATATAACCTTCCAATATATCAATATTTACCTCTCGATCATTTCGAGACTCCTCGTCATGTCTGTGATCTCATCCGGGACTCCGAACAAACTTCGGTCATCTAATCACATAACTCATAACACAATTTGTCATCGAACGTTAAGCGTGCGGACCCTATGGGTTCGAGAACTATGTAGACATGATCAAGACACATCTCCAGTCATTAACCAATAGCGGAACCTGGATGCTCATATTGGCTCCGACATATTCTATGAAGATCTTTATCGGTCAAACCGCATAACAACATACGTCATTCCCTTTGTCATCGGTATGTTACTTGCCCGAGATTCGATCGTCGGTATCTTCATACCTAGTTCAATCTCGTTACCGGCAAGTCTCTTTACTCGTTTCGTAATACATCATCCCATAACTAACTCATTAGTCACATTGCTTGCAAGGCTTATAGTGATGTGAATTACCGAGAGGGCCCAGAGATACCTCTCCAATACACGGAGTGGCAAATCCTAATCTCGATCTATGCCAACTCAAAAAACACCATCGGAGACACCTGTAGAGCATCTTTATAATCACACAGTTACATTGTGACGTTTGATAGCACACAAAGTGTTCCTCCAGTACTCGGGAGTTGCATAATCTCATAGTCAGAGGAATATGTATAAGTCATGAAGAAAGCAATAGCAATAAAACTAAACGATCAGTATGTTAAGCTAACGGATGGGTCTTGTCCATCACATCATTCTCTAATGATGTGATCCCGTTCATCAAATGACAACACATGTCTATGTTTAGGAAACTTAACCATCTTTGATTAATAAGCTAGTTAAGTAGAGGCATACTAGGGACACTATGTTTGTCTATGTATTCACACATGTACTAAGTTTCCGGTTAATACAATTCTAGCATGAATAATAAATATTTATCATGATATAAGGAAATATAAATAACAACTTTATTATTGCCTCTAGGGCATATTTCCTTCACCAAAAACATACCCACTTACCATGTAATTTAAATGGGCTTTTGAGATTTCAGATTTTTTAACTGGGTCGAGGTACAAGATTTAGTGGACCAAAGCCCATAAAATCTAACATCCTCTTCTGCGCTCATGTCAACTTTTGTGAACCAAGTTTGCATAATCACTGGGTCCGGGATGCCACTTTTGGTTTGGCTAACCCCACTACCAAATTGTAACCCACAAAATGTGTTTTTTGATGAATAAAACTTGCCCCCCCCCCCCTAAAAAAGCTGATTCGCCTTGTTTCTCTTGTAGGATTTGGTGCTGTTGGTGTGTTTGGTGCTGGTGGTGATCAGGTGCTGTTTTTTTCTTTGAAATGGCAGTTATCCTCATTCATTAAGAAGAAAAGAGGTTCTCAGTTAATTAGGTAAAACCGAGCGAAAACCAGATTGCCAAGTTAATTATGGAAAATTGGATAAAAACCATCACAACTGCTTAGCGACACACATAAGAAATTACACACACACCACTCCAAAGAGGTCCCCGGCGAGCCACAGGCGTCATCGTCATCACTCCTCCCCTAGAGGCATCATCGTCATCCCTAAACTCTGAGCAAGTGACTCTGACTTCCTTGCCGGAGACCGTCGAGTCAACCCACCCCGTAGCGGACGCATGAAGCTGCATGGAGATCTGCGTTAAAACTCAGCCACATGTGGCCAGTCAACACAGCTCTGACTCTGGCGAAGAACTCCAAAGGATAAATCCAGTCCATGGAAGATCACCGAACGGGACACCTGCAGCCAGCCATCGTATACCACACGGTCCCGCCAATGCAGCTTTGACTCCACAGTAACAAACAACCGAGGCAATACCACGAACATGCTGGAGAAGAGCCGACTACCACAACCACTGTCGCGTCGCTGACATTGCTCCCACCATCATTGTTGCCACAGAAGCTTAGACGCCACCATTACTGAGGGAGTCCTGGACTAAGGGGTCCTCGGGCGTCCGGCCTGTTATCCATGGGCCGGACTGATGGGTTGTGAAGACATGAAGGCCGAAGACTGCACCGTGTCTGGATTGGACTCTACTTGGCGGGGAAGGCAAGCTTGGTGATCGAAGATTCCTTCTTATGTAACCGACTCCATGTAAACCCTAGATCCCCTTGGTGTCTGTATAAACCGAAGGGGATAGTCTGGAGAGGACACCGCATATACTCATTACCATATTCACATAGGCTAGACTTCTAGGGTTTAGCCATTACGATCTCGTGGTAGATCAACTCTTGTAATACTCATATTCATCAAGATCAATCAAGTAGGAAGTAGGGTATTACCTCCATAGAGAGGGCCCGAACCTAGGTAAACAGCGTGTCCCCCGTCTCCTGTTACCATCGATCCTAGACGCACAGTTCGGGACCCACTACCCGAGATCCACCGGTTTTGACACCGACATTGGTGCTTTCATTGGGAGTTCCATTATGTCGTCGACAAAAGGTTCAATGCCCCCTCAATCGTCAATAATGACGCTTTCCAAAGAGGAACCTTCCTCCCCAGACAGATCTTCACATTCTGTGGCTTCGTACTGCGAGCCGACTTGCTTGGCCATTTGGAGCAGATCGACAGCTACGCCCCTGGCCATCAGGTCAGATTCGGAAGCTTGAACTATGTCGTGGATATCCATAAAGACTTGATCTTCAAGGGATTTTAACCCGCGGCGATCGCTCCCCCTCATCCCGATGAACGTGACTTAAATCTGTCATCGGATCACACCCAGGAGATGGTTCATGCGGCTGCAACGACCTTAGAGCCGAAGCGGATCGAGCCATCCGAGGCCTCAGAGTCTGCGGCGTTGGAGCCGCACATGGACTCGACACCCTGCAATATTCGCTTTAACGGAACTTCCGACTCGTCTCCGGCTATAAGTTCCGGACTGTGTACGCCCGCGGACATCGAGCTAGATCGGTTATCGATCTTCGAGTTCAGTGCCGCTGACGTTTTCCAGCACTCGCCTTTGGGTGGCGTGCTAAAATCTATAAAGAATTTGACCTTGGAGAAGGACTCACAGTCGAACTATGTCCGGTTCAAGCTAGAGACGGATGATGAGGAATCGTGCTTCCCACCCGCCACCCACTTCATAGCCACCGTCGATGACTTAACCGACATGCTTGATTATGGCTCCGAAGACATCGATGGTATGGACGACGATGCCGACAAGGAGCAAGGACAAGACCCACTGTCGGTGTCAAAACTGGCGGATCACGGGTAGGGGGTCCCGAACTATGCGTCTAGGCCGAATGGTAACAGGAGGCAAGGGACACGAAGTTTTACCCAGGTTCAGGCCCTCTTGATGGAGGTAAAACCCTACGTCCTGCTTGATTAATATTGATGATATGGGTAGTACAAGAGTAGATCTACCACAAGATCGGAGAGGCTAAACCCGAGAAGCTAGCCTATGGTATGATTGTTGTTCTGTATGTTATCCTACGGACTAAAACCCTCCGGTTTATATAGACACCGGAGAGGGTTAGAGTTACACAAAGTTGGTTACAATGGTAGGAGATCTATATATCTGTATCGCCAAGCTTGCCTTCCACGCCAAGGAAAGTCCCTTCCGGCCACGGGACGAAGTCTTCAATCTTGTATCTTCATAGTCCAGGAGTCCGGCTGAAGGTATAGTCCGGCCATCCGGACACCCCCTAATCCAGGACTCCCTCAGTAGCCCCTGAACCAGGCTTCAATGACGACGAGTCCGGCGCGCAGATTGTCTGCGGCATTGCAAGGCGGGTTCCTCCTCCAAGTACTTCATAGAAGATTTTGAACACAAAGATAGTGTCCGGCTCTGCAAAATAAGTTTCCACATATTGCCATAGAGAGAATAATATTTACACAAATCTAATCTACTGGCGTATTCCATAGTGTGACATCGCACCACGGCCAAGCCTTTATTCAAATCGTTTTATTGTCCCACCTCAGCGTGTCATGCGAGGCGGTTTCCTTAGCACGTCTCGTCGAAGCAGAGATCGTGTCCCCTTATTCCGGGATTCTCATCAATACGGGCGTGGGTAACCCAACCGTGCCATTGATTATGGCGCTTGGAGATAAGCGAGTTTTACCAGGCTGGTGGGAACACGCAGTTTTGTCCACCCATATAAGGGGATAAGGATCCACCCTTTCACCTACGCCTTCTTCCTCCTTTGCCTATCCATTTTCGCGCACTCGAGCTCCAGCGCCCAAGTCCGCACTCCCCACCTCAACCTTTTCTAGCCATGTCCGGAGCGGGAGGCAAGTGGATGGTCTCCTCCGTCACGGAGGGACACATCAAAAAACTGAGGAAGGCCGGATACTTGTCTAACAACATCGCATACAGGCTTCCTGAAGAGGGGCAGCTCCTCCCCACCCCAAGGCCCCATGAGAGGGTGGTGTTCCTTCCCCACTTCCTCCACGGACTAGGCTTTCCTATCCACCCATTCGTCCGGGGACTCATGTTCTACTACGGCCTGGATTTCCATGATCTGGCCCCGAACTTCATCCTCAACATCTCGGTGTTTATCGTCGTGTGCGAGGCTTTCCTCCGCATCCGCCCCCATTTCGGCCTATGGCTCAAGACTTTCAATGTCAAGCCGAAGGTGGTGCGCGGCAACCAGGCGGAGTGCGGAGGCGCCATGGTGGGCAAGATGCCCAACGTCTTATGGCTCAAGGGCTCCTTTGTGGAGACCCTGAAGGGGTGGCAATCGGGGTGGTTTTACATCACCGAGCCGCGCGACCCTGAGTGGGTCGCAGCCCCCGAGTTCCGGTCCGGACCCCCAACGTGGCTCACGTCCTGGAAATAGATGGGCCTGTCGTGGGGCAGCAAAGAAGAGGTGACAGGACTGCAAACATGCATCCAAACCCTGGTGAACAAGCAGCTCAAGCTTGTCAACATAGTCCAGGTTATGCTCATCCGCCGGATCCTCCCGTGTCAACAACGGGCCTTCAATCTGTGGGAGTTCAACCTGGCGCAGCACCAAACTCTGAGCAGGCTCTTTGACACGACGTATGAAGATGCCTGGAAGGTGATTTTCAAGGGCGCCGAGGCTCCCGCATCCGCTACTGAGGATCGCGGATTCAGCACGCAGCGTCACGCTAGTGCGGTAAGTTGTTTGTACCTTTTACAGGGTATTAGTTTTTCATAGTTTAACTCTATGCGGGATCTAAGCTCCCTTACCTTTGACAGGATTGGCAGGCGAAGTACGGACAGATCGACTGTCTGGCTCCTTTGCCCGAAGACCTAGCCGATGCCCACTTGGCGAAGCTGCTGGTTCCGGCACCCTATGTGGTGCCAGAGAAGAAGGCCACGAAGAAGGCCACGGGGACTCGAAAAAGTGCCCGGCGCCAGGAGGTGTCAGGTTCATCATCCGACGGCTCCAAGGCGCATTCCTCCCGTGAAGACGAGGAGGAGGAAGAAGAGACCTTTCCCCCTCCAGCGGGAGGAGAGAAGAAAAGGAAGGCCGCCCTCACTGGGGAGGCCGAAGGGTCCAAGAAGGGGAAAACCCTTCCTCCGGACTACTCCACCGATGCTGACGATGGCGGAGAGGAGTGGCCGCTCAGGGCCAAGCCCCTGGCGAAATCGTAAGTATTCGGATACCAAAGTAATTCATAGTATTCCTTTATTGCACAGCTTTCCCTTATGTCGAATATGATTATGCAGCCCACCCAAAGACCGGCTCGACGTGTCGTCGAGCGGTTCACTGGACTCGTCGGATGTGAATTCACTTCCGACGGCTACCTCCCCCCGCCCTACGGACGACGCCGAAGTGTTGTCCCAACAGGTTCCAAGCCAGGAGGAGGTGGTCCTGGAAGCGCCGCAAGGCGACCTCCCGGACTCCAGGAGTAAAGGGGATAAAAACCCCTAGGGCTCCAAGTCTGGTCCGGACCCCCAACGCGGCTCACGTCCTGGAAAGAGACGGGCCTGTCGTGGGGCAGCAAAGGAGAGGTGACTGGACTGCAAACATGCATCCAAACCCTGGTGGACAAGCAGCTCAGGCTTGTCAATGTAGTCCAGGTCATGCTCATCCGTCGGATCCTCCCGTGTCAACAACGGGCCTTCAATCTGTGGGAGTTCAACCCGGCGCAGCACCGAACTCTGAACAGGCTCTTCGACACGACGTACGAAGACATCTGGAAGGTCCTTTTCAAGGGCGCCGAGGCTCCCGCATCTGCTACCGAGGATTGCAGATTCAGCGCGGAGCGTCATGCCAGCGTGGTAAGTTGTTTGTGCCTTTTACGGGGTATTAGTTTTTCATAGTTTAACTCTATGCGGGATCTAAGCTCCCTTACCTTTGACAGGATTGGCAGGCGAAGTCCGGACAGATCGACTGTCTGGCTCCTTTTCCCGAAGACCCAGCCGATGCCCGCTTGGTGAAGCTACTGGTTCCGGCACCCTATGTGGTGCCGGAGAAGAAGGCCACAAAGAGGGCCATGGGGACTCGAAAAAGTGCCCGACGCCAGGAGGTGTCGGGTTCATCATCCGACGGCTCGAAGGCGCAGTCCTCCCATGAAGACGAGGAGGAGGAAGAAGAGACCTCTCCCCCTCCAGCGGGGGGAGAGAAGAAAAGGAAGGCCACCCTCACTGGGGAGGCCGAAGGGTCCAAGAAGGGGAAAACCCTTCCTCCGGACTACTCCACCGACACCGACGACGGCGGAGAGGAGTGGCCGCTCAGGGCCAAGCCCCTGGTGAAATCGTCAGTATCCGGATACCAGAGTAATTCATAGTATTCCTTTATTGCACAGCTTTCCCTTATGTCGAATATGTTTATACAGCCCACCCAAAGACCGGCTCGACGCGTCGTCGAGCGGTTCACTGGACTTGTCAGATGTGAATTCGCTTCCGACGGCTTCCTCCCCCCGCCCTACGGACGACGCCGAAGTGTTGTCCCAACAGGCTCCAAGCCAGGAGGAGGTTGTCCTGGAGGCGCCGCAAGGCGACCTCCCGGACTCCAGGAGTAAAGGGGATAAAACCCCCCATGGCTCCAAGTCCGGCTCTAGGCCGGACACCGCTCCGGAACCTTCAAAGGTTCTAGAGTCCGGCGGGCGACCTCCTTCCAAGAGGACCAAGCCCACCGTGCCGGTGACCCCCGTCCAACCGGAGGCGCCGGACAATCTGTTGGAGGTGTTCAAAGGCGCCTCCATCAACGAGGAGCACCGCACCATTATGAGTGCGGTGGTCCAAAAGGTTCAGTCCGCCAAGAGTGGACTGACTAAAGCTTGTGCTAGCCTTTTAACAGGCTTTGAGGTAAGTAAAGAATGTGTAAATAATATTACCGCATAGACAGTAGCCCCTGATGCTTTGTTTGGTGTTCCGGAAGAAAAGCCAAATAGAGGATCAAATAAAATTCGCAGGAGTCTAACAAAAAGGAGTCAATATGCGTATGAGGCTTCTCTGCTGGCGTCCGCCGCACTGACTGCGGAAGTGGACACGCTAAAGTAGAACCTCGAGCAGTCCGAGCAAGAGCTCGGGCGTGCCAAGAAGCAGCTCGAGGACAAGGAAGGTAGGAAATACCTTGTTTAAATATATATAAAAAAGGTGCAATTGCAAAAGATGACAGGATTATCGTGGCTATTGTAGGGGCCACGTCTGAGGTGGCGACCCTTAAGCAAGCACTGCTCGAGGCCGAGAAGAGGGCGGCCACGGAGCGCACCGAGCGGGAGAAGTATGAGGCCCAGGTTGGCAAGGTGCGGCAAGAGCTCCAGGCTCTCATGAAAAAAACATGAGAGTTTGGAGCTTGACTCAAAGACGCGAGCGTCCGAACTCGCGGTGGCTATTAAAAATGCCAAGTCTGCCAAGGCCGAATCCCAGAAGACCCTCCAGGAGTTGGATGTGGTGAAAAAGATAGCAGCGGGTAAGGCATTCTTTATGCAAAGCAAACACATAAAAGTGAGTTACTTGTTACTTACCCGAATCCGGAGCTCTCTAGGAGCGTTCGAAGATCTTCCCCGTAGCGTGTTCGATGCCGCCGCATTCTATCGAGCCGAGGAGGGCAGCTCGACAGAGAAGGTGTTCTGGTCTCAGTATGCTGAGGCCGGACACCCCGTGCCCCTGAGCGACTAGCTGAAGCAACTGGTCGAGCTCCACAAGGCGGCCGAACAGGCCATGAAGGGCCTCATAGTTCGGTTGTGGCCTGGAGAGGCTCTGCCTGGGAGCTATTTCGGGCTGGTGCGGCGGCTGGTGGGGGCCTGTCCAAGGCTCCAAGTCATCAAGCGCTCCGTCTGCATTGAAGGTGCCTGTAGGGCCCTTGCCCATGCTAAGGTGCACTGGGGCAAGCTGGATGCTGAGAAGCTTGTGAAGGACGGGCCACCGCCGGGGAAAGAGCATCGCAAGCCTGAGAATTATTATAAGGATGTTCTGATGGGTGCCTGCCTTATGGCGGATGAATGTTCCAGGGATGTAATTTTTGAGTAAAACTCGCTCGTTTTGTCCTGTGCGCTGAAAACTTGTTCATATGCGCTAAGCAATGCTGTTGGAATTTAAAATATTACCTTCTGTGCGGCTGTTTAGCAATTCTGAGAGATGGCGAGTCGTCGGCTTCTGCCCCCGTGCCGCTAGTGCTGGGGTGTTCGGGGATAAACCTGAGCGCTCTTTTTCCCATGTTTGGGTCCTTCGAGGGAGGCGCTCAGCACAACGAACAAGGCAATCGGACTATAATGCGTGAACACTCTCACCTAGCCATAGAATTCTATAATTTTAAATTTCGGCGAAGCCCCTGGTATTCGGAAGACCGAGTTCGGGGTGCTATCTACGCCTTGGCCGGACAGAGCCGACTCCTCGCTCTAAGCGGCATAAGTCTTTAGGGACTCGAAAAACCTCTCGAACAGCGACCAGCTCTCGCTTCATCATGACGGTCAGTTTTAGATTTCTCTACTGAGGTGCTCGACCCAGCTCAACTGGGGCACAATCGCAGTAGTTCTCCTAGTGCTACCTTAGCCGACATAGCGGAACGTAAGGCACCAAAACATAGGAGCCGGGCAAACCCAACTATTGACCCAAGACATGATTCGGAGCCGATGCATATAATGCTATAAGTTCGGGGTGCCGCACTTGTTAAAGTGTTCAGACTTCTCACACCATATTAAGGGGTACTAAAGCCCCTGGCGTATTTTGGCCGTACCAAAGTGTACGTGTAACGCCCCGAGACCGATGTGCCAGGTGTCCTCCAGTTATTTGTTGTTGTTGCCTTGTCATTGCTTGCATGTCATGCATTGCATATCATGTCATCATGTGCATTTCATTTGCATACATGTTCGTCTCATGCATCCGAGCATTTTCCCCGTTGTCCGTTTTGCAATCCGGCGCTTCTATGTCACCCGGTGTCATTTCTACCTTTCTTTCGTGTGTGGGGATTAAACATTTCCGGATTGGACCAAGACTTGCCAAGCGGCCTTGGTTTACTACCAGTAGACCGCCTGTCAAGTTTCGTATCATTTGGACTTCATTTGATGCTCCAACGGTTAACCGAGGGACCGAAAAGGCCTCGTGTGTGTTGCAGCCCAAACCTCTCCAAAGTGGCCCAAAACCAACCTAAACCCTCTCCATCATCTTGGTCGTTTGATCACGATCGCGTGGCCGCAAACCGCACCTCATTTGGACTCTCCTAGCTCCCTCTACCTATATATATGTGCTCCCCTCCCGAAAATCACGGATGAAACCCTAACTTCGTCCTCTCCGCGTCGCCGGACACTTCTCCACCGCGCCGGACATGTCCGCGCCGCCGCCACCGACGAATCCGCCGCCGCCACATCGCCATCTCCCTCCTCCCACTGCGCCGGCCACCCGGGGCCCAGATCCGGCCCGCCCCGGGGCCGAACCGGGCTGCGCCGGGCCCGTCTCGTCGCGCGCCCGAGAGCACCTCGCGCCGCC
>NC_041388.1:544904626-544920280 GCF_002162155.2 Triticum dicoccoides
TCTCCCCCGGCCGCCGCCGCTGCCTACGCGCGCCGTCGTGCGCCTTGCCTCGCCATCGCACCCGACTGCCCGCACCGCACCTCGCCCGGGAGCTCCGGCGAGCGGCCCGGCCTCGCCGGCGTCGACCTCTCCTCCCAACTCCGGCCGCCTCCGCCGCCACGTCGTCTCCGGTCATCCCCTCAGGCGAGATCCGATGGATCGGGACGAGATCCACCGGGATCTCATCAAAACGCGGCCCCCTCGATCCAGATCTCCTCGTCCCGGATATCCTCGTCTGCCCGTTGACTTTTTCGGAGGTATAATTTCTACTAAGTCCCCGAAATTCCCAGATTCATATGCCCATGTTCATCATGTCGTAACTTTGCATCCGTAGCTCCGTTTTGGGCATCTAGCATATCAAAATGTTCATCTCAGAGAGTACATCATTTCATCTCATTGCATCATTTTCATTTAAGTTCATCTTGATGCCCGAAATGCTGTTGGAAGAGTGCTATTTGAGTTAATTGTCGGATCTGCTGCATCAATTAGCTATTTGTCATTTTTGCCATGATTAATGTGTGCATGATATGCCCCTGAGCTCTATATATGTTTTTTTATATGCTTTGTCATCTTTCCAGAGGTGCCATCCATGTATTTTTGTGATGTGTGTGGTGACTAGCACAATCTTGCCAAGTGGTGCATTTGTTAATGCTGATTTCAGGGTCTTAGTAATTCCTCCAAGTCCTTGATCTATTCTTATCAATATGCCATATGTTCATGTTGTTTCCTAGTGATCCGTACCTCTTTTGAGGATCATCAGTAATGGTGATTTGTTAATCTTGTAGTGCTCTATCCATCCATCTCCTTGTTTGCAATTATGGAGCACCCTAGCTTGAGTCAATCGAGCTATACTTTTGTTATTTCGTGAATCTGGGCAGATTGTCTACTTGTTAGCGATTTTGTCGAGGATGTTGTTGTTGATCCGTGCATGCTATGTTATTGTTCTTGCCATGTCTAGCTTGTATAATGTGTATTCTTTATGGGTGTATGCTTATATTGTCATGACTTGCTCTGTAGTGAGTGCATCGAGCTCGTAAACATGCCTACTTGATATCTGATTTGCATGCTCCAGTTTTTCACTAAGTGTGTGATCTGATCATGTTTTTGCCATGTTCACATGCTTGCGATTGTATTTTCTGATCCCTTTTGGCTCAAGGTCACTAAGGGACTTTTGTTAAGCTCTTTGAGTAGCTCCATGCCATGCTTTACTTTGCCATGTTAAGTTCCTGTAGCATATAGTTTTCTTGCTCCTAAGTGTGCTAGCTGATCTGAAATTACAGGCTTGTGTTAATTTCACTAAGTCTGAAACTTGTTTACCGTTTGCATTTATGCCATGCTTGTTTGAGCCTGTTAATGGATGAATTGGCCATAGCTCAGTGTTCATATTTTGTCAAGCATCATGAGTGGATCCCTGCCATGTATTTTGTTGCCATGTTTGAGTGTTGTAGCATGTTTAACTTGATGCATTTAGATGGCCACTTGCTGTTTATCGCAGACCGGTGCCATATTTGTTTCGCTTGCCATTTCCAAACCGTGTCTCCGATTCCGGTGTTCTTTATATCGATTTCAACCGAAATCACCTCACCTTTCCAGTGGCACACTTGTATTTCCAAGTTGAGGCCAGGTTCATTCATTCCCTTGCAAATCTTGCATATGCATCACATACCGCATACCACATATCATACCATGTTCATGTGTTGGTTGTTTACTATGTTGTGTCCTTTCCGGTATTTGCCTCTTCGGGTTGGTTCCGGTAACGTCGCGTTTGTGAGGACCCGTTCGTCTACATTCGTTTGTCTTCTTCATGGACTCGTTCTTCTTCCTTGCGGGATTTCAGGCAAGATGACCATACCCTCGAAATCACTTCTATCTTTGCTTGCCTAGTTGCTCGCTCTTTTGCTATGCCTATGCTGCGATACCTACCACTTGCTTATCATGCCTCCCACATTGTTAAACCAAGCCTCTAACCCACCTTGTCCTAGCAAACCGTTGTTTGGCTATGTTACCGATTTGCTTAGCCCCTCTTATAGCGTTGTTAGTTGCAGGTGAAGATGGAAGTTTGTTCCTTGTTGGAACATGGAGATGTTGTTCCTTATTGGAACATGTTTACTTGTTGGGATATCACAATATCTCTTATTTAATTAATGCATCTATACACTTGGTAAAGGGTGGAAGGCTCGGCCTTATGCCTGGTGTTTTATTCCACTCTTGCCGCCCTAGTTTCCGTCATATCAGTGTTATGTTCCCGAATTTTGCGTTCCTTACGCGGTTGGGTAATAATGGGAACCCCTTGACAGTTTGCCTTGAATAAAACTCTTCTAGCAATGCCCAACATTGGTTTTACCATTCGCCACCTAGCCTTTTCTTTTCCCTTGGGGTCGCACGCCCAAGGGTCATCATTATTTTAAACCCCCGGGCCAGTGCTCCTCTGAGTGTTGGTCCAACCAGTCAGCTGCCGGTGGCCACCAAGGCAACTCTGCGCTGGCCTACCCGTACCTTGGACAATCTGAGTGTGCCCTGAGAAAGAGATATGTGCAGCTCCTATCGGGATTTGTCGGCACATTCGGGCGGTGTTGCTGGTTTAGTTTTACCTTGTCGAAATGTCTTGTAACCGGGATTCCGAGTCTGATCGGGTCTTCCCGCTAGAAGGAATGTCCTTCGTTGACCGTGAGAGCTTGTCATGGGCTAAGTTGGGACACCCCTGCAGGGATTTGAACTTTCGAAAGTCGTGCCCGCGGTTATGGGCAGATGGGAATTTGTTAACGTCCGGTTGTAGAAAACCTGAAGTTGACCTTAATTAAAATGCATCAACCGCGTGTGTAACTGTGATGGTCTCTTCTCGGCGGGGTCCGGGAAGTGAACACGGTGTAGGAGTTATGCTTGACGTAGGTTGTTCTAGGATCACTTCTTGATCATAGTTTCTCGACTGTGCTTTGCCTTCTCTTCTCACTCTCTTTTGCGTATGTTAGCCACCATATATGCTAGTTGCTTGCTGCAGCTCCACCTCATACCTTTACCTTACCCATAAGCTTAAATAGTCTTGATCGCGAGGGTGCGAGATTGCTAAGTCCCCGTGGCTCATAGATACTTCCAAAACCAGTTCGCAGGTGCCGATGTTCCCGAGCAGGTGGCGCAACCAAGATCAAGGAGGAGCTCGATGAAGATCTTGTCCTTTGTGTTGTTTCATTCTATTTGATCAGTACTGGAGCTCAGTCGGGTCAATCGGGGACCTTGTCGCTTTTGGGGTTCTTCTTTTATTTTGGTTCCGTAGTCGGACCTTGATTGTATTTGGATGTTGTAATGCTTTATTCATGTAATGTGAAGTGGCGATTGTAAGCCAACTATGTATCTCTTTCCCTTATGTATGACATGGGTTGTGTGAAGATTACCTCACTTGCGACATTGCTTTCAATGCGATTATGCCTCTAAGTCGTGCTTCGACACGTGGGAGATATAGCCGCATCGAGGGTGTTACAAGTTGGTATCAGAGCCTTCCCCGACCTTAGGAGCCCCCACTGCTTGATCGATTTAGCAGCCATTGTTGAGTCTAGAAAAAATGTTTTGAGTCATTTAGGAATTATATATCGGAGAGTCTAGGAATTCTTTTTACTCCCCAGTCCCTTCATCGCTCTGGTAAGGCATCCTGACGTAGAGTTTTGACTCTTCTCCTTCTCAAGTTTCACTAAAAAAATTAGGATCACGCGGGTATCTTGGAATCGTTCCGATTGATTTGTGACGAGAACATTGTTCTTGGTGCCTCCTGTCATTTAGGGGTTGTGGCAGTGTCCCGGGGAGTTGAGCTCCGAGGTGTTGTCGTCACAATTTTATCGTTGCAGTTCTGGAATACCTGAGTTTAGTTTCGCCGACATCGAAAATCTCTTTTATGCAGTTGTTAGTGAGATATCCTCGACGCCACCCAGTACTGGGGTGGGAGTTCGGGAGTATTGCCATAACTCGTATAACGGATGCTTTTCGAAGGTTGAGGTAGATGATTTCCGAAGGTTTCTTGGTTTTGTGTTGAAGGATGGATACAGCTGGATGTAGGATTTGCTAGTTTTGGGTGATATATTATGCTTCCCCTCTATCCCCAACACCTGATTGCATAACCGGAAAATTTCGGGAGTTTATAAGTGGGAATTCAAGTAGCTCTTAGGATATCTTTCCGACAGATGAATGATATGAAATTGGGGTTCGATGTCTAGTGGTCCGCCTAATCACGGTTGGTTTACAGTGGTCTCGTTGTGTCTTAAAGAGTCCTTGGTCATGCCGACTCGGGGACGCTTCGTATGTCATGTGCACTGCCTTGTACATGATGGTGCTGTACGATCGAGCCTGTGTGGGCCCCACCACGAAAACTTCGGACGAAATCTCTATCATATGTTTGTTCCGGCTTATTCCGCAAGCCAATCCTTTGTTTTGTTTTGAGTTGTGGTATTCAAGTTGCTTCAATGTCAAATGTGGATTCCATACCTTCTCTAATGTTGTTCTCATACTCCGATGCAAATACTAATCCTTCAGGATAATCAAGATTGTCCTGACAACCTTTCTCAACCGGTGTGCTTCCCTTCAAATGGATCCAATCTTGTCAACATTCACAAGATCAATTATCTGTTCTTCTCAACGGTGTTTGTTTCATCCGTCCCCAAATTGTGTTTGTTCTCCCCACCCTCCCTCCCTTTGTTTTTCTTCAAGGACCCAGATTTCTTATTCAAGTATCCTTTATATTCTTGTGAAGTCTCTCCATTCCTTTTCCGTCATTGTTCTTATCCAGTGATTCTCAGGAAGATGCTAATGAAGCTTCAAGTTCGTCTCTCATCACTCGTTTTCTTCTCCGGTGGATTTAATTCAAGCTTTGGTATTGAGCATACTCCTTTTCATTTTTCCCAATGCTTTTCTTATGCCGGTGCACCTCTTAATCATCCATCTCTTGCTATTCATTTGTTACGGAGTACTGAAGATATCTCAGAGGATGTTAGTGTTTATTCTCATTCATTCAAGATCTTTCGAGAATGTTATCTTATTAAAACAATTTAATTCAACCGGTGCTTTCACTCTTAAATCGTTCAACGGTGTTTCTTTTGAGGGGGCCTAACCCACAGGTCTTTTCCCAGGATCTTACCTTACTCTTCTTATTCTCCTGGAGCTTTGCAAATTCATCTCAAAGTTTGACGTAAGAATGAATTATCATTAGTCTTATGCTTTTCTCCAAGATCGTCCACATTCTTTTCATCGTGGGCTCAACCTCTTCGCTTTTCATTCTCCCGGTATGCCTCAATAATACTTGGTGGTGTTTCTCGTCGTCATTTGAAGAACGAAGAAGAGCCTTACCTCCATATCTTATCCGCTCTCTCAGAGATTCATGGTTCTAGCTACATGTCATCGTCTCACAATTGTTTTGAATGTGGCAATTCTTCTCACCTATCCGGAGCAATTCAAGGTTCTGCTCAGTTTGATTATCCGGAGCCCATCATCTAAGATTTATTCAGTCCAGCTTTCAGCTCGCATACTCTAAATCATACCGGTGTCTAAATCAAGGATTCTCTAATCAGCTCGTAATCTCTTCGTTCTCATGGATCTAAATTCTTTCAAGCATCTTCGTTTATTTGCTAACTCTTCCCGGTGTTTCTTCATGTTTTATTCGTTCTTTTCAATTCTTATGGTGGTTCGTTTAAGATTTCTCTTCCTCCTTTATCATACCAATTCGTTCATTGTTTCGATTCCACCGGTGGTTAGTTGAAGACCTTCTCAAGTTGGCGCCGTATCTATCCTAATCTTTTCTTCGAGAATAAGTTGTATGCAATCCGTTTGCTCGTCATCAATGTAATTGGTGAAGGATAAGCATAATGTAATCCTTATTCTTGTTTCATCCAAGTGATTAATTTCCTATTCCGGAGGCTCATCAAATTCCTGATTTCAATTGTTTCACCTTCTCTTTTTCCCGGAGTTCCAACCTTTTTCAATTACATCTCCACGGAGATTCATTTAAACCATTGCAAGGCTTCAATCTTATTCTTTTCATCATTCAATTATTTTGGATCATTCTTTTATTACCGGAGTTCTTCATGAAGGTTCTACATGATGGTTCATCAAGGATTTATTTCCTTCTCGAAGCGTTCATCAAGATTCTTTTCTAAGGAGCTTAAGATTCTTCATCTTGTAATCCGGAGTGCAAATTCTTTCTACCATATTATCGGAGGTGGTATTATGTCATTCTTGATAATTTGAGTTCATGTTTCATGATTCACACATTATTAAGAATGGGGTATTTTAAATCCACCAATCTCGTCATTGGAGTTACCTTGGGTTATATTTCACCTAAAGCTTTCCCTAAGGGTTGTTGCTATCTATGGTGCTTATAAAGGACCCAAGTTCTTCATTTATCCTCTCGGTGAAATACTTTCTCGTCTCCTAGTTCTTATCAATCCAATTCTTTTTCCCGTGAGTGGCAGGTTGTCACCTCATAATTTGAGATGTACTCCATAAGACCATATCAAGCTTATTCTTTTCATTGCTGGCTTTCTAATAACTCCGTTCAACCCTTCTCCTAAAGATGCCTTTTCAAGCTCTTTCTCCAGGAGGTCTAGTGATGTTGCTCTTTTCACTCCTCATCTCGGTGTGTCAAGATCATGTTAAATTTCTTCCATTTACTGTCGAAGTGTTGTCCAAATTATATCAGTCTTATTCCTTCTCTATCTTGTTTAACCAGAGTGTTGTGTCTTTTTTTCCTCAAGTTCTTTTCACCGTATCAAGTCTTGCATCCCTTCTCAACCGGAGTGCTGCCCGAAGTTGTTTTTCCTTGTTCCTCTTTTCTAACGAAGTGTTTTCGACTTTGTTCACCTTTGTTGTATTCTTTTCTCGAATTTGTTCAACCTTTCAAGGTTCATGGTTTCACTCGTTTGTCAATGAAGCAACTTAGTTTTACCTCTCCTCTTTTCTCTTCCGTTGTTCCTCCGATGCCATTCTCGATCTCGGGACGAGATCCTCGCATAGTGGTGGAGTGTTGTAATGCCCTGAGACCGATGTGCCAGGTGTCCTCCAGTTATTTGTTGTTGTTGCCTTGTCATTGCTTGCGTGTCATGCATTGCATGTCATGTCATCATGTGCATTTCATTTGCATACATGTTCGTCTCATGCATCCGAGCATTTTCCTCGTTGTCCGTTTTGCAATCCGGCGCTTCTATGTCACCCGGTGTCATTTCTACCTTTCTTTCGTGTGTGGGGATTAAACATTTCTGAATTGGACCGAGACTTGCCAAGCGGCCTTGATTTACTACCGGTAGACCGCGTGTCAAGTTTCGTACCATTTGGACTTCGTTTGATGCTCCAACGGTTAACCGAGGGACCGAAAAGGCCTCGTGTGTGTTGCAGCCCAACACCTCTCCAAAGTGGCCCAAAACCCACCTAAACCCTCTCCATCATCTCGGTCGTTCAATCACGAACGCGTGGCCGCAAACCGCACCTCATTTGGACTCTCCTAGCTCCCTCTACCTATATATATGTGCTCCCCTCCCGAAAATCACGGATGAAACCCTAACTTCGTCCTCTCCGCGTCGCCGGACACTTCTCCACCGCGCCGGACATGTCTGTGCCGCCGCCACCGACGAATCCGCCGCCGCCACATCGACATCTCCCTCCTCCCACTGCACCGGCCACCAAGGGCCCAGATCCGGCCCGCCCCGGGGCCGAACCGGGCTGCACCTGGCCCGTCTCGTCGCGCGCCCGAGAGCACCTCGCGCCGCCGCCTCTCTTCACCGGCCCCGTGCCGCCCGCCGGTGACCGGCGCCTCGCCGGGACTGCACCGCGCCGCACCGCCCGCCCCCGGCCGCCGCCGCTGCCTACGCGCGCCGTCGTGCGCCTTGCCTCGCCGCCGCACCCGGCTGCGCGCACCGCACCTCACCCGGAGCTCCGGCGAGTGACCCGGCCTCGCCGGCGTCGACCTCTCCTCCCAACTCCGGCCGCCTCCGCCGCCATGTCGTCTCCGGTCATCCCCTCCGGCGAGATCCGGTGGATCGGGACGACATCCACCGGGATCTCATCCAAACGCGGCCCCCTCGATCCGGATCTCCTCGTCCCGGATATCCTCGTCCGCCCTTTGACTTTTTCGGAGGTATAATTTCTAGTAAGTCCCCGAAATTCCTAGATTCATATGCCCATGTTCATCATGTCGTAACTTTGCATCCGTAGCTCCGTTTTGGGCATCTAGCATATCAAAATGTTCGTCTCAGATAGTACATCATTTCATTTCATTGCATCATTTTCATTTGAGTTGATCTCGATGCCCGAAATGCTGTTGGAAGAGTGCTATTTGAGTTAATTGTCGGATGTGCTGCATCAATTAGCTATTTGTCATTTTTGCCATGATTAATGTGTGCATGATATGTCCCTGAGCTCTACATATGTTTTGTTATATGCTTTGTCATCTTTACAGAGGTGCCATCCATGTATTTTTGTGATGTGTGTGGTGACTAGCACAATCTTGCCAAGTGGTGCATTTGTTAATGTTGATTTCAGGGTCTTAGTAATTCCTCCAAGTCCTTGATCTGTTCTTATCAATATGCCATATGTTCATGTTGTTTCCTAGTGATCTGTGACCCTTTTGAGGATGATCAGTAATGGTGATTTGTTAATATTGTAGTGCTCTATCCATCCATGTCCTTGTTTGCAATTATGGAGCACCCTAGCTTGAGTCAATCGAGCTATACTTTTGCTATTTCGTGAATCTGGGCAGATTGTCTACTTGTTAGCGATTTTGCCGAGGATGTTGTTGTTGATCCGTGCATGCTATGTTATTGTTCTTGCCATGTCTAGCTTGTATAATGTGTATTCTTTATGGGTGTATGCTTATATTGTCATGCCTTGCTCTGTAGTGAGTGCATCGAGCTCGTAAACATGCCTACTTGATATCTGATTTGCATGCTCCAGTTTTTCACTAAGTCTGTGATCTGATCATGTTTTTGCCATGTTCACATGCTTGCGATTGTATTTTCTGATCCCTTTTGGCTCAAGGTCACTAAGGGACTTTTGTTAAGCTCTTTGAGTAGCTCCATGCCATGCTTTACTTTGCCATGTTAAGTTCCTGTAGCGTATAGTTTTCTTGCTCCTAAGTGTGCTACCTGATCTGAAATTCCAGGCTTGTGTTAATTTCACTAAGTCTGAAACCTGTTTACCGTTTGCATTTATGCCATGCTTGTTTGAGCCTATTAATGGATGAATTCGCCGTAGCTCAGTGCTCATCTTTTTTCAAGCATCATGAGTGGATCCCTGCCATGTATTTTGTTGTCATGTTTGAGTGCTGTAGCATGTTTAACTTGATGCATTTAGATGGCCACTTGTTGTTTATCGCAAACCGGTGCCATATTTGTTTTGCTTGCCATTTCCAAACCGTGTCTCCGATTCCGGTGTTCTTTATATCGATTTCAACCGAAATCACCTCACCTTTCCAGTGGCACACTTGGATTTCCAAGTTGAGGCCAGGTTCATTCATTCCCTTGCAAATCTTGCATATGCATCACATACCGCATCCCGCATATCATACCATGTTCATGTGTTGGTTGTTTACTATGTTGTGTGCTTCTTTCCGGTGTTTGCCTCTTCTGGTTGGTTCCGGTACAGTCGCGTTTATGAGGACCCATTCGTCTACGTTCATTTGTCTTCTTCATGGACTCGTTCTTCTTCCTTGCGGGATTTCAGGCAAGATGACCATACCCTCGAAATCACTTCTATCTTTGCTTGCCTAGTTGCTCGCTCGTTTGCTATGCCTATGCTGCGATACCTACCACTTGCTTATCATGCCTCCCACATTGTTAAACCAAGCCTCTAACCCACCTTGTCCTAGCAAACCGTTGTTTGGCTATGTTACCGCTTTGCTTAGCCCCTCTTATAGCGTTGTTAGTTGCAGGTGAAGATTGAAGTTTGTTCCTTGTTGGAACATGGAGATGTTGTTCCTTATTGGAACATGTTTAATTGTTGGGATATCACAATATCTCTTATTTAATTAATGCTTCTATACACTTGGTAAAGGGTGGAAGGCTCGGCCTTATGCCTGGTGTTTTGTTCCACTCTTGCCGCCCTAGTTTCCGTCATATCGGTGTTATGTTCCCGGATTTTGCGTTCCTTACGCGGTTGGGTAATAATGGGAAGCCCTTGACAGTTCGCCTTGAATAAAACTCTTCCAGCAATGCCCAACATTGGTTTTACCATTCGCCACCTAGCCTTTTATTTTCCCTTGGGGGTCGCGCGCCCAAGGGTCATCATTATTTTAACCCCCGGGCCAGTGCTCCTCTGAGTGTTGGTCCAACCTGTCAGCTACCGGTGGCCACCAAGGGCAACTCTGCGCTGGCCTACCCGTACCTTGGACAATCTGAGTGTGCCTTGAGAAAGAGATATGTGCAGCTCCTATCGCGATTTGTTGGCACATTCGGGTGGTGTTGCTGGTTTAGTTTTACCTTGTCGAAATGTCTTGTAACCGGGATTCCGAGTCTGGTCGGGTCTTCCCGCTAGAAGGAATGTCCTTCGTTGACCGTGAGAGCTTGTCATGGGCTAAGTTGGGACACCCCTGCAGGGATTTGAACTTTCGAAAGTCGTGCCCGCGGTTATGGGCAGATGGGAATTTGTTAACATCCGGTTGTAGAAAACCTGAAGTTGACCTTAATTAAAATGCATCAACCGCGTATGTAACCGTGATGGTCTCTTCTCAGCGGGGTCCGGGAAGTGAACACGGTGTTGGAGTTATGCTTGACGTAGGTTGTTCTAGGATCACTTCTTGATCATAGTTTCTCGACTGTGCTTTGCCTTCTCTTCTCACTCTCTTTTGCATATGTTAGCCACCATATATGCTAGTTGCTTGCTGCAGCTCCACCTCATACCTTTACCTTACCCATAAGCTTAAATAGTCTTGATCGCGAGGGTGCGAGATTGTTGAGTCCCTGTGGCTCATAAATACTTCCAAAACCAGTTCGCAGGTGCCGATGTTCCCAAGCAGGTGGCGCAACCAAGCTCAAGGAGGAGCTCGATGAAGATCTTGTCCTTTGTGTTGTTTCATTCTAGTTGATCAGTAGTGGAGCCCAGTTGGGTCGATCGGGGACCTTGTCGCTTTTGGGGTTCTTCTTTTATTTTGGTTCCGTAGTTGGACCTTGATTGTATTTGGATGTTGTAATGTTTTATTCATGTAATGTGAAGTGGCGATTGTAAGCCAACTATGTATCTCTTTCCCTTATGTATTACATGGGTTGTGTGAAGATTACCTCACTTGCGACATTGCTTTCAATGCGGTTATGCCTCTAAGTCGTGCTTCGACACATGGGAGATATAGACGCATCGAGGGTGTTACAAGTTGGTATCAGAGCCTTCCCCGACCTTAGGAGCCCCCACTGCTTGATCGATTTAGCAGCCGTTGTTGAGTCTAGAAAAAATGTTTTGAGTCATTTAGGAATTATATATCGGAGAGTCTAGGAATTCTTTTTACTCCCCAGTCCCTTCATCGCTCTAGTAAGGCATCCTGACGTAGAGTTTTGACTCTTCTCTTCTCAAGTTTCACTAAAAAAATTAGGATCACGCGGGTATCTTGGAATTGTTCCGATTGATTTGTGACGAGAACATTGTTCTTGGTGCCTCCTGTCATTTAGGGGTTGTGGCAGTGTCCCGGGGAGTTGAGCTCCAAGGTGTTGTCGTCACAATTTTATCGTTGCAGTTCTGGAATACCTGAGTTTAGTTTCGCCGACATCAAAAATCTCTTTTATGCCGTTGTTGGTGAGATAGCCTCGACGCCACCCAGTACTGGGGCGGGAGTTCGGAGTATTGCCATAACTCGTATAACGGATGCTTTTCGAAGGTTGAGGTAGATGATTTCTGAAGGATTCTTGGTTATGTGTTGAAGGATGGATACAGCTGGATGTAGGATTTGCTAGTTTTGGATGATATATTATGCTTCCCCTCTATCCCCAACACCTGATTGCATAACCGGAAAATTTCGGGAGTTTGTAAGCGGGAATTCAAGTAGCTCTTAGGATATCTTTCCGACAGATGTATGATACGAAATTGGGGTTCGACGTCTAGTGGTCCGCCTATTCACGGTTGGTTTTATAGTGGTCTCGTTGTGTCTTAAAGAGTCCTTGGTCATGCCGACTCGGGGACGCTTCGTATGTCATGTGCACTGCCTTGTACATGATGGTGCTGTACGATCGAGCCCGTGTAGGCCCCACCACGAAAACTTCGGACGAAATCTCTATCATATGTTTGTTCCGGCTTATTCCGCAAGCCAATCCTTTGTTTTGTTTTGAGTTGTGGTATTCAAGTTGCTTCAATGTCAAATGTTGATTCCATACCTTCTCTAATGTTGTTCTCATACTCCGATGCGAATACTAATCCTTCAGGATAATCGAGATTGTCCTGACAACCTTTCTCAACCGGTGTGCTTCCCTTCAAATGGATCCAATCTTGTCAACATTCACAAGATCAATTATCAGTTCTTCTCAATGGTGTTTGTTTCATCCATCCCCAAATTGTCTTTATTTTCCCCACCCTCCCTCCCTTTGTTTTTCTTCAAGGACCCAGATTTCTTATTCAAGTATCCTTTATATTCTTGTGAAGTCTCTCCATTCCTTTTCCGTCATTGTTCTTATCCGGTGATTCTCAGGAAGATGCTAATGAAGCTTCAAGTTCGTCTCTCATCACTCGTTTTCTTCTCCGGTGGATTTAATTCAAGCTTTGGTATTGAGCATACTCCTTTTCATTTTGCCCAATGCTTTTCTTATGCCGGTGCACCTCTTAATCATCCATCTCTCGCTATTCATTTGTTCCGGAGTACTGAAGATATCTCAGAGGATGTTAGTGTTTATTCTCATTCATTCAAGATCTTTCGAGAATGTTATCCTATTCAAACAATTTAATTCAACCGGTGCTTTCACTCTTAAATCGTTCAACGGTGTTTCTTTTGAGGGGGCCTAACCCACAGGTCTTTTCCCAGGATCTTACCTGACTCTTCTTATTCTCCCGGAGCTTTGCAAATTCATCTCAAAGTTTGACATAAGAATGAATTATCATCAGTCTTATGTTTTTCTCCAAGATCGTCCACATTTTTTTCATCGTGGGCTCAACCTCTTCGCTTTTGATTCTCCCGGTATGCCTCAATAATACTTGGTGGTGTTTCTCGTCGTCATTTGAAGAACGAAGAAGAGCCTTACCTCCATATCTTATCCGCTCTCTCAGAGATTCATGGTTCTAGCTACATGTCATTGTCTCACAATTGTTTTGAATGTGGCAATTCTTCTCACCTATCCGGAGCAATTCAAGGTTCTGCTCAGTTTGATTATCCGGAGCCCATCATCTAAGATTTATTTAGTCCAGCTTTCAGCTTGCATACTCTAAATCATACCGGTGTCTAAATCAAGGATTCTCTAATCAGCTCGTAATCTCTTCGTTCTCATGGATCTAAATTCTTTCAAGCATCTTCGTTTATTTGCTAACTCTTCCCGGTGTTTCTTCATGTTTTATTCGTTCTTTTCAATTCTTACGGTGGTTCGTTTAAGATTTCTCTTCCTCCTTTATCATACCAATTCGTTCGTTGTTTCTATTCCACCGGTAGTTAGTTGAAGACCTTCTCAAGTTGGCATCGTATCTATCCTAATCTTTTCTTCGAGAATAAGTTGTATGCAATCCGTTTGCTCGTCATCAATGTAATTGGTGAAGGATAAGCATAATGTAATCCTTATTCTTGTTTCATCCAAGTGATTAATTTCCTATTCCGGAGGCTCATCAAATTCCTGATTTCAATTGTTTCATCTTCTCTTTTTCCCGGAGTTCCAACCTTTTTCAATTACATCTCCACGGAGATTCATTTAAACCATTGCAAGGCTTCAATCTTATTCTTTTCATCATTCAATTATTTTGGATCATTCTTTTATTACCGGAGTTCTTCATGAAGGTTCTACATGATGGTTCATCAAGGATTTATTTCCTTCTCGAAGCGTTCATCAAGATTCTTTTCTAAGGAGCTTAAGATTCTTCATCTTGTAATCCGGAGTGCAAATTCTTTCTACCATATTATCGGAGGTGGTATTATGTCATTCTTGATAATTTGAGTTCATGTTTCATGATTCACACATTATTAAGAATGAGGTATTTTAAATCCACCAATCTCGTCATTGGAGTTACCTTGGGTTATATTTCACCTAAAGCTTTCCCTAAGGGTTGTTGCTATCTATGGTGCTTATAAAGGACCCAAGTTCTTCATTTATCCTCCCGGTGAAATACTTTCTCGTCTCCTAGTTCTTATCAATCCAATTCTTTTTCCCGTGATTGGCAGGTTGTCACCTCATAATTTGAGATGTACTCCATAAGACCATATCAAGCTTATTCTTTTCATTGTTGGTTTTCTAATAACTCCGTTCAACCCTTCTCCTAAAGATGCCTTTTCAAGCTCTTTCTCCAGGAGGTCTAGTGATGTTGCTCTTTTCACTCCTCATCTCTGTGTGTCAAGATCATGTAAAATTTGTTCCATTTACAGTGGAAGTGCTGTCCATATTATATCAGTCTTATTCCTTCTCTATCTTGTTTAACCGGAGTGTTGTGTCTTTTTTTCCTCAAGTTCTTTTCACCGTATCAAGTCTTGCATCCCTTCTCAACCGGAGTGCTGCCCGAAGTTGTTTTTTTTTTGTTCCTCTTTTCTAACGGAGTGTTTTCGACTTTGTTCACCTTTGTTGTATTCTTTTCTCGAATTTGTTCAACCTTTCAAGGTTCGTGGTTTCACTCGTTTGTCAATGAAGCAACTTAGTTTTACCTCTCCTCTTTTCTCTTCCGTTGTTCCTCCGGTGCCATTCTATATCTCGGGACGAGATCCTCGCATAGTGGTGGAGTGTTGTAATGCCCCGAGACCGATGTGCCAGGTGTCCTCCAGTTATTTGTTGTTGTTGCCTTGTCATTGCTTGCATGTCATGCATTGCATGTCATGTCATCATGTGCATTTCATTTGCATACATGTCCGTCTCATGCATCCGAGCATTTTCCCCGTTGTCCGTTTTGCAATCCGGCGCTTCTATGTCACCCGGTGTCATTTCTACCTTTCTTTCGTGTGTGGGGATTAAACATTTCCGGATTGGACCGAGACTTGCCAAGCGGCCTTGGTTTACTACCGGTAGACCACCTGTCAAGTTTCGTACCATTTGGACTTTGTTTGATGCTCCAACGGTTAACTGAGGGACCGAAAAGGCCTCGTGTGTGTTGCAGCCCAACACCTCTCCAAAGTGGCCCAAAACTCACCTAAACCCTCTCCATCATCTCGGTCGTTCGATCACGATCGTGTGGCTGCAAACCGCACCTTATTTGGACTCTCCTAGCTCCCTCTACCTATATATATATGTGCTCCCCTCCCAAAAATCACGGATGAAACCCTAACTTCGTCCTCTCCGCGTCGCCGGACACTTCTCCACCGCGCCGGACATGTCCGCTCCGCCGCCACTGACGAATCCGCTGCCGCCACGTCGCCATCACCCTCCTCCCACCGCGCCGGCCACCCGGGGCCCAGATCCGGCCCGCCCCGGGGCCAAACCGGGCTGCGCCAGGCCCGTCTCGTCGCGCGCCCGAGAGCACCTCGCGTCGCCGCCTCTCTCCACCGGCCCC
>NC_041388.1:544921023-544974739 GCF_002162155.2 Triticum dicoccoides
CTCCACCGCGCCGCCCCGCTCGCCCCCGGCCGCCACCGCTGCCTACGCGCGCCGCCGTGCGCCTTGCTTCGCCGCCGCACCCGGCTGCCCGCACCGCACCTCGCCCGGGAGCTCCGGCGAGCGGCCCAGCCTCGCCGGCGTCGACCTCTCCTCCCAACTCCGGCCGCCTCCACCGCCACGTCGTCTCCGGTCATCCCCTCTGGCGAGATCCGGTAGATCAGGACGAGATCCACCGGGTTCTCATCCAAACGCGGCCCCCTCGATCCGGATCTCCTCGTCCCGGATATCCTCATCCGCCCGTTGACTTTTTCGGAGGTATAATTTTTACCAAGTCCCCGAAATTCCCAGATTCATATGCCCATGTTCATCATGTCGTAACTTTGCATCCGTAGCTCCGTTTTGGGCGTGTAGCATATAAAAATGTTCGCCTCAGAGGGTACATCATTTCATCTCATTGCATCATTTTCATTTGAGTTCATCTTGATGTCTGAAATGCTGTTGGAAGAGTGCTATTTGAGTTAATTGTCGGATCTGCTGCATCAATTAGCTATTTGTTATTTTTCCCATGATTAATGTGTGCATGATATGCCCCTGAGCTCTACATATGTTTTGTTATATGCTTTGTCATCTTTCCAGAGGTGACATCCATGTATTTTTGTCATGTGTGTGGTGACTAGCACAATCTTGCTAAGTGGTGCATTTGTTAATGCTGATTTCAGGGTCTTAGTAATTCCTCTAAGTCCTTGATCTGTTCTTATCAATATGCCATATGTTCATGTTGTTTCCTAGTGATCCGTGCCTCTTTTGAGGATGATCAGTAATGGTGATTTGTTAATCTTGTAGTGCTCTATCCAACCATGTCCTTGTTTGCAATTATGGAGCACCCTAGCTTGAGTTAATCGAGCTATACTTTTGCTATTTCGTGAATCTGGGCAGATTGTCTACTTGTTAGCGATTTTGCCGAGGATGTTGTTGTTGATCCGTGCATGCTATGTTATTGTTCTTGCCATGTCTAGCTTGTATAATGTGTATTCTCTATGGGTGTATGCTTATATTGTCATGCCTTGCTCTGTAGTGAGTGCATCGAGCTCGTAAACATGCCTACTTGATATCTGATTTGCATGCTCCAGTTTTTCACTAAGTCTGTGATCTGATCATGTTTTTGCCATGTTCACATGCTTGCGATTGTATTTTCTGATCCCATTTGGCTCAAGATCACTAAGGGACTTTTGTTAAGCTCTTTGAGTAGCTCCATGCCATGCTTTACTTTGCCATGTTAAGTTCCTGTAGCATATAGTTTTCTTGCTCCTAAGTGTTCTACCTGATCTGAAATTCCAGGCTTGTGTTAATTTCACTAAGTCTGAAACCTGTTTACTGTTTGCATTTATGCCATGCTTGTTTGAGCCTGTTAATGGATGAATTGGCCGTAGCTCAGTGTTCATATTTTGTCAAGCATCATGAGTGGATCCCTGCCATGTATTTTGTTGCCATGTTTGAGTGTTGTAGCATGTTTAACTTGATGCATTTAGATGGCCACTTGTTGTTTATCGCAAACCGATGCCATATTTGTTTCGCTTGCCATTTCCAAACCGTGTCTTCGATTCCGGTGTTCTTTATATCGATTTCAACCGAAATCACCTCACCTTTCCAGTGGAACACTTGGATTTCCAAGTTGAGGCTAGGTTCATTCATTCCCTTGCAAATCTTGCATATGCATCACATACCGCATCCCGCATATCATACCATGTTCATGTGTTGGTTGTTTACTATGTTGTGTGCTTCTTTCCGGTGTTTGCCTCTTCGGGTTGGTTCCGGTAACGTTGCATTTATGAGGACCCGTTTGTCTACGTTCGTTTTTCTTCTTCATGGACTCGTTCTTCTTCCTTGCGGGATTTCAGGCAAGATGACCATACCCTCGAAATCACTTCTATCTTTGCTTGCCTAGTTGCTCGCTCTTTTGCTATGCCTATGCTGCGATACCTACCACTTGCTTATCATGCCTCCCACATTGTTAAACCAAGCCTCTAACCCACCTTGTCCTAGCAAACCGTTGTTTGGCTATGTTACCGCTTTGCTCAGCCCCTCTTATAGCGTTGTTAGTTGCAGGTGAAGATTGAAGTTTGTTCCTTGTTGGAACATGGAGATGTTGTTCCTTGTTGGAACATGTTTACTTGTTGGGATATCACAATATCTCTTATTTAATTAATGCATCTATACACTTGGTAAAGGGTGGAAGGCTCGGCCTTATGCCTGGTGTTTTGTTCCACTCTTGCCGCCCTAGTTTCTGTCATATCGGTGGTATGTTCCCGGATTTTGCGTTCCTTATGCGGTTGCGTAATAATGGGAACCCCTTGACAGTTCACCTTGAATAAAACTCTTCCTGCAATGCCCAACATTAGTTTTACCATTCGCCACCTAGCCTTTTCTTTTCCCTTGGGGGTCGCGCGCCCAAGGGTCATCATTATTTTAAACCCCCGGGCCAGTGCTCCTTTGAGTGTTGGTCCAACCTGTCAGCTGCCGGTGGCCACCAGGGGCAATTCTGCGCTGGCCTACCCGTACCTTGGACAATCTGAGTGTGCCCTGAGAAAGAGATATGTGCAGCTCCTATCGAGATCTGTCGGCACATTCGGGCAGTGTTGCTGGTTTAGTTTTACCTTGTCGAAATGTCTTGTAACCGGGATTCCGAGTCTGATCGGGTCTTCCCACTAGAAGGAATATCCTTGGTTGACCGTGAGAGCTTGTCATGGGCTAAGTTAGGACACCCCTGCAGGGATTTGAACTTCCGAAAGCCGTGCCCGCGGTTATGGGCAAATGGGAATTTGTTAACGTCCGGTTGTAGAAAACCTGAATTTGACCTTAATTAAAATGCATCAACCGCGTGTGTAATCGTGATGGTCTCTTCTCGGCGGGATCCGGGAAGTGAACACGGTGTTGGAGTTATGCTTGACGTAGGTTGTTCTAGGATCACTTCTTGATCATAATTTCTCGACCATGCTTTGCCTTCTCTTCTCGCTCTCTTTTGCGTATGTTAGCCACCATATATGCTAGTCGCTTGCTGCAGCTCCACCTCATACCTTTACCTTACCCATAAGCTTAAATAGTCTTGACAGCGAGGGTGTGAGATTGCTGAGTCCCCGTGGCTCACAGATACTTCCAAAACTAGTTCGCAGGTGCCGATGTTCCCGAGCTGGTGGCGCAACCAAGCTCAAGGAGGAGCTCGATGAAGATCTTGTCCTTTGTGTTGTTTCGTTCTAGTTGATCAGTAGTGGAGCCCAGTCGGGTCGATCGGGGACCTTGTCGCTTTTGGGGTTCTTCTTTTATTTTGGTTCCGTAGTCGGACCTTGATTGTATTTGGATGTTGTAATGCTTTATTCATGTAATTGTGTGAAGTGGCAATTGTAAGCCAACTATGTATCTCTTTCCCTTATGTATTACATGGGTTGTGTGAAGATTACCTCACTTGCGACATTACTTTCAATGCGGTTATGCCTCTAAGTCGTGCTTCAACACGTGGGAGATATAGCCGCATCGAGGGCGTTACAGTACGGGTGCAACATGTCGTTAAGGAACATATATTTGTAAAAAAAGAGTAATGCAAAAATAGACAAAAGCTATGCATTGTTTATTAAAAAGGGCTGCGATCAAAGCAGAATGATACAAATAATGTGATAAGCAAAAGGTTGGACTATTTAACATGTCCGTTCCAGGGGCAGGCTGCGGAATGGTATGCGAAACAGGTATACTGCTCATGACAGAGACCACCTGGGAGTTCCGTAAAGCGGCATGGCTTGTCTGCTTCCCTGGTTCTTGCATCGTTTGTGCGGCAATTGAACTGCCGAACAGGCCTTCCGAAGAATGGAATCCTGAAAGTAAGAGAAAATTAAAAAATCAGCAGCCCCTGGTGCGGTTTAAGCCGTGTTTCGGGCGTGCCGTGATGGTGCCCCTCCCCCTGTATCCATGGTATTTCTAGAGCGTAGTTTTGTACGCGAAGCACTGGCGTCGCATTTTTGCAAGGGCTGGGGTTGGGGCCGCATTGCTACGCCTGCTCGGAACGTGCCAGGCGGTCTTGTTGTAGGTTACTCCGGGCGCGCTTGACGGTGTCTGGACGTTTAATGGCCGGACTGGAGAACTGCCTGGAGAGGCTGCTTTGTACTTCCGCTGCAAGGGCTGCCGTGTGCTCCTTTGTTCAGAGGGAGCGTTCGGTGTTTCCATTGACCGTAATTACTCCTCGAGGGCATGGCATCTTGAGCTTAAGGTATGCGTAGTGAGGTACCGCGTTGAACCTGGTGAATGCGATTCGCATGAGCAGTGTGTGATAGCCACTGCGGAATGGGACTATGTCGAAGATTAACTCCTCGCTTTGAAAATTATCCGGAGATCCGAAGACCACATCAAGTGTGACTGAGCCTGTACAGTTGGCCTCTACACCTGGTATTACGCCTTTAAAGGTCGTTTTGGTTGGCTTAATCCTCGAGGGATCTATGCCCATTTTCCGCACTGTATCCTAGTAAAGCAGGTTTAGGCTGCTGCCACCGTCCATAAGGACTCTAGTGAGATGAAATCCGTCAATAATTGGGTCTAGAACCAATGTGGCGAATCCGCCATGACGGGTGCTAGTGAGATTGTCCCTTCGATCAAAGGTGATCGGGCAGGAGGACCATGGGTTGAACTTTGGGGCGACTGGCTCTACCACGTATACGTCCCTTAACGCGCGCTTCCGCTCCCTCTTGGGGATGTGGGTTGTGTATATCATGTTCACCGTCTGCACTTGTGGGGGAAAACCCTTCTGTCCATTGTTGTTCGGCGGCCAGGGCTCTTCGTCGTCATCGCTATGCAGCCCCTTGTCGGTATTTTCAGCATTTAACTTGCCTGCCTGCTTGAACACACAACATTCCCTGTTGGTGTGATTGGCCAGCTTTTTGGGGGTGCCATGTATCTGGCACAAGCGGTCGAGTATTCGGTCCAAACTGGACGGGCCCCTAGGATTTCTTTTGAATGGCTTTTCCCGCTGACCGGATTTATAGCCTCTGAATCTAGCATTAACTGTCGTATCCTCAGCATTGTCACCGTTAATGCGGCACTTCTGCTTGTTGCGACGTGACCTACCACTACTGTCCCTGGTATCTGAATTACCAGGGTTCTTGGTCATATTGTTGCTACGAGCAAGCCAGCTGTCTTCTCCCGTGCAAAAGCGGGTCATGAGTGTCGTGAGTGCTGCCATAGATTTTTGCTTTTCCTGCCCAAGGTGTCGGGCAAGCCACTCGTCACGGATATTGTGCTTGAAGGCTGCTAGGGCCTCTGCGTCCGGACAGTCGACTATTTGATTTTTCTTTGTTAGTAACCGTGTCCAGAATTGCCTGGCCGATTCCTCTGGCTGCTGAATTACGTGGCTTAGGTCATCGGCGTCTGGTGGTCGCACATAAGTGCCTTGGAAATTGTCGAGGAATGCGGCTTCTAGGTCCTCCCAACAACTGATTGATCTTGCTGGCAAGCTGTTAAGCCAATGCCGAGCTGGTCCTTTAAGCTTGAGTGGGAGGTATTTGATGGCGTGGAGATCATCGCCGCGGGCCATGTGGATATGAAGGAGATAATCCTCGATCCATACCGCAGGATCTGTTGTGCCATCATATGATTCGATGTTTACGGGTTTGAAATCCTCGGGGATTTGATGATCCATTACTTCGTCTGTGAAGCATAGTGGGTGTGCGGCGCCTCTGTACTGGGCTATATCACGACGTAGCTCCAATGAGCTTTGTCTACTGTGTTCAGCCCTACCGGATTTGTGTCCAGCGTGACGGTTACCGTCTCGAGTTGTGAGGCGCCCACGCGATCCGTAGATCGATCTTGTTTACCTTGCCTTGTCCTCCAACATATCTCGCAGGTCAGGCGCATTTTCCCGTGCCTTGGTGCGGGGTGCGGCTTGAGTGGAGGGCCGAGAGGCCTCTCTGTCACGGCCACGAGGTGGCCGGTCGGCCGTATCAAGTGCTGGTGATGTAGGTTTAAGTGCTTCCTCCTCTAATCGGGGTAGCAACCTGCGCTTTGGGTAGCTCTAGGGGGGCGTTCGAGTTTATGCTCTTCAGCCGCAAGGACTTCAGTCCATCTGTCGACTAGCAAATCTTGATCAGCTCTACGATGTTGCTGTTTTTTCTTGAGGCTTCTTGCCATGGCCATAAGCCTGCGTTGAAAACGCTCTTGCTCGACGGGATCCTCTGGCACGACGAATTCGTCATCGTCGAGGCTTGCCTCGTCTTCGGAGGGAGGCATATAATTATCGTCCTCGACCTCTCTGTCTGCCGCTCTCTCATGAGGGCTGGCTTCTCCATCCTCCTATGCTGAATCTTGCTGGAGGGGGTTTTCTTCGGCACACTCCGGAGTATTATTATCTCCCATGCTGGAATCGCCGTATTTGCTTTGGCGGGATTTTGAGCGGCGCCACTGATGCCGGCGCTTAGGCTGTTTCTTGGAGGGGTCATCCTCCGCTGTTCCATCGCCATCTCCTTCTTTTGGGGTGTCCACCATGTATATGTCATATGACGAGGTGGCTTTCCAGGGCCCAATAGGCGCTGGTTCTTCATCGTCTCCTGCATCGGCGTCCATACCGTCGATGTCTTCAGAGTCGAAGTCAAGCATGTCGGTTAAATCGTCGATAGTGGCTACAAAGTGGGTGGTGGGTGGGCTTTGAATTTCTTCGTCGTCCGTATCCCAACCTTGCTGACCATAGTCCGGCCAGGGCTCTCCTGATAAAGAGAGAGACTTTAGTGTCTTCAAAATATCGCCGAAAGGTGAGTGCTGAAAGATGTCTGCGGCAGTAAACTCCATGATCGGCGGCCAATCGGATTCGATCAGCAGGGGCGCGGAGGGTTCAGAGTCCGGAGAGGAGTCCGGCTCCTTGGAGTCACGAGTCTCGCGGAATGCGGGGCTGGTGTTCGGCTCGATCACCGTTGGGATCGCAGCCCCTGAGGCGGCGTCCAACCACCCATCCTCGATCGGCGTAGTTGGCTCTGAATTAAGGGTCGAAGCCGATGCGGGTGCGGCCTCCAGGGCACTGTTCGGCGGCAGAGCTAGATCATGCTCGTCATGATAGTGCGGCGCGCTCGGCAGTGGCTCGAATCCGTCGAAGATCAAGTCCCCGCGGATGTCAGCCGTGTAGTTTAAACTTCCAAATCTGACCTGACGGCCAGGGGCATAGCTTCTGATCTGCTCCAGATGGCCAAGTGAATTGGCCCGCAGTGCGAAGCCGCCGAAGACGAAGATCTGTCCGGGGAGGAAGGTCTCACCCTGGACTGCATCGCTATTGATGATCGTAGGGGCCATCAAGCCTAACGGCAACGACACAGAGGAACTCTCAATGAAAGCACCAATGTCGGTGTCAAAACCGGCGGATCTCCGGTAGGGGGTCCCGAACTGTGCGTCTAGGCCGGATGGTAACAGGAGGTAAGGGACACGAAATTTTACCCAGGTTCGGGCCCTCTTGATGGAGGTAAAACCCTACGTCCTGCTTGATTAATATTGATGATATGGGTAGTACAAGAGTAGATCTACCATGAGATCGGAGAGGCTAAACCCTAGAAGCTAGCCTATGGTATGATTGTTGTTCTGTATGTTGTCCTACGGACTAAAACCCTCCGGTTTATATAGACACCGGAGAGGGTTAGGGTTACACAAAGTCGGTTACAATGGTAGGAGATCTATATATCTGTATCGCCAAGCTTGCCTTCCACGCCAAGGAAAGTCCCTTCCAGCCACGGGACGAAGTCTTCAATCTTGTATCTTCATAGTCCAGGAGTCCGGCTGAAGGTATAGTTCGGCCATCCGGACACCCCCTAATCCAGGACTCCCTCACCCACCATTCACTGGATGTTGGACGGCTACCTCTTTGTATAACGTGTACATGGTTGATACACCTAAAGGATCTGGCGATGACAAAGAAGAGCCAGATGCGAATAAAACCTCAGAGACACAGTCCAAGTGTCGGCGGCCCAAACGCCGCCCCAAGCCCCGCCGCTCAGATGACGGCAACACTGGCACCGGAGAAAATAGTACTCCGGGCGACGCCGAAAACAATGAAGACCCTGTCGCGGCTACATCCGAACAGGAACACGACAACAGGCAAGACAACCCTGACGAACAGGCCATAGAAGATGACTCGGAGGATGATAGTTATCGTCCACCCTCCGAGGAGGAGACAAGCCTTGGCAACGAAGACTTTATCGTGCCTGAGGATCCTCTCGAGCAGGAGCACTTTAAGCTTATGTGCATAGCCACGGCAAGGAGCCTGAAAAAGAAACAACAACAGCTTCAAGCTGAACAAGACCTGCTCGTCAACAGATGGACTGATGTACTGACAGCCGAGGAATACGACCTCAACCGCCCAGCCAAGAGCTACCCGAAACGCAGACTGCTACCTCAATTCGACGAGGAGGCGTCGGAGCACATATCTCCCTCGCGTAGTGCGGACCGACCACCACGTGGTCGGGACAGGGCGGCTGAACGGCCACCCCGCGGTCGGGATAAAGCGGCAACTCAGGACGAACAGCAGACCGCCCCACCACCCCGCCAAAATAGGGACGGAAGAGTCTGGAGTCATATGTACGACCTCCGACAGACTTTGGACAGTAGAGCAGGACACACAAGATCGATCTATGGATCGCGAGGACGTGCCTCGAACCACGACGATGGCTACCTATTCGGATGTGACAAACCTAACCACACTCGGGCCGAATGCCATAGACGGACTCCATCAGAGCTCCGCCACGATGCGGCCGGATATAGAGGCGCCGCACACCCGCTCTGCTTCACAGATGAAGTACTGGATCATGAATTCCCCGAGGGGTTCAAGCCCATCAATATCGAATCATATGATGGCACAACCGATCCTGCAGTATGGATCGAGGATTTCATTCTCCACATCCACATGGCCCGAGGAGACGACCTCCACGCCATCAAATACCTCCCATTAAAGCTCAAAGTAACAGCTCGGCACTGGTTAAATAGCCTGCCTGAGAACTCCATCGGCAGCTAGGAGGACTTGGAAGAGGCTTTCCTCGACAACTTCCAAGGAACTTATGTCCGGCCACCAGATGCCGATGACCTAAGCCACATAGTTCAACAACCTGGAGAATCAGCCAGAAAATTCTGGACTAGGTTCCTAACCAAAAAGAACCAGATCGTTGACTGTCCGGATGCCGAGGCCCTAGCAGCCTTCAAACACAGCATCCATGATGAATGGCTAGCACGCCACCTCAGACAAGAAAAGCCGAAGTCAATGGAAGCCCTTACGTCACTCATGACCCACTTTTGCGCAGGCGAGGACAGCTGGCTGGCTCGTAGCAAAAACACAGCCAGTGAGGCAGGCCCCACCGAGGCCAAGAATAGCACCGGCAAGCTCCGGCGCAATAGACACAAACGCAGAAGCAATGGCGACAACACCGATGACACCACAGTCAACGCCGGATTCAGTGGCTCCAAGTCCGGCCAACGGAAGAAACCCTACAAAAGAAACAACGAAGGACCTACCAGCCTGGACCGCATACTCGACCGTCCATGCCAAATTCACGGCACCCTGGATAAGCAAGCCAATCATACCAACAGGGATTGTTGGGTCTTCAAGCAGGCTGGCAAGTTAAATGCCGAAAACAAAGAAAAGGTGTCTGTGTCAAAACCGGCGGATCTCGGGTAGGGGGTCCCAAACTGTGCGTCTAGGCGGATGGTAATAGGAGGCATGGGACACGAAGTTTTACCCAGGTTCGGGCCCTCTTGATGGAGGTAAAACCCTACGTCCTACTTGACTAATATTGATGATATGGGTAGTACAAGAGTAGATCTACCACGAGATCAGAGAGGCTAACCCCTAGAAGCTAGCCTATGGTATGATTGTATGTTATTGTTGTGGTGTCCTACGGACTAAAACCCTCCGGTTTATATAGACACTGGAGAGGGTTAGAGTTACACAAGGTTGGTTACAAAGGAGGAGATATACATATCCGTATTGCCTAGCTTGCCTTCCACGCCAAGTAGAGTCCCATCCGAACACGAGACGAAGTCTTCAATCTTGTATCTTCATAGTCTAACAATCCGGCCAAAGGTTATAGTCTGGCTGTCCGGAGACCCCCTAATCCAGGACTCCCTTGGTAGCCCCTGAACTAGGCTTTCAATGACGATGAGTCCGTCGCGCAGTATTGTCTTCGGCATTGCAAGGCAGGTTCCTCCTCCGAATACCTCACGGAAGAATTTGAATACAAGGATAGTGTCTGACCCTGCAAAATAAGTTCCACGTACCACCGTAGAGAGAATAATACTTCCACAAATCTAATCTGCTGACACATCTTGGCAACACGACATTATGTCATGGCCCGGTGATTATTCGAATTGTCTCCTTTAACTAACCCCGCACATAACGCGAGGCAGTTTTTTGACACGTCTTGTCAAAGCAGAGATCGTGTTCCCCTAATTACGGGATTCTCATCAATACGGTCATGGTAACCCAACAGTATCTAGGACTCCTAGATCATAGGCAAGTCCCAAACGGCTACGGAGAGGATGCTTGGTATTCACCCTCTTTATAAAGGGACAAGGCTTTTACTCTTTCCCTCCCGTGCTCAATCGAATCCTTCCCCCGCCTCGAGTTCTAACACCCAAAGCCTAGGTCAGGTGCTCCGGACCTTCAATCATGTCTGGATCTAGCCTTCAAGGCCGGTGGATGCCATCCTCCATTACAGAAGAAAATATCAAGAAGTTGAGGGAGGCCAGATACCTAACCGCCGAGGTTTTGCATCGGCTGCCTGCCCGAGGGCAGGCCGTCCCTACTCCTGAACCCAACGAAGACGTCGTGTTCATCTTCCACTTCCTCTGAGGTCTAGGCCTCACTCTGGATCCCTTCGTTAGGGGGGCTAATGTTTTATTACGGGCTAGATTTCCACGATCTAGCCCTGGACTCCTTTCTCCACATCTCGGCATTTATTGTCGTATGTGAGGCCTTCCTCCGCATTACCCCTCACTTCGGCCTGTGGCTCAAGACCTTTGACGTGAAGCCGAAGACGATCGAGGGGCGGCATGTAGCGTGCGGAGGTGCATTAATAAGCAAGATTTCTAGAGCTCCATGGCCAAAAGGTTCTATTCCAAAGGTGTCCGGATTATGGCAACGGGAGTGGTTTTACATCACAGCTCCCAGAAGTGCCAAGTGGGCGGCTGCCCCTGCTTTCTGCTCAGGCCCTCCACCACAACTGATGTCATGGATTAGCAGAGGGCTGAGCTGGGGCCCAGCCAAGGATGTGCCTGTACTGCAAAGCTGCATTCAAAATCTCTTCGAAGGAAATTTCAGTTTGATTATGGTAATGCAAGTCATGCTGGTTCGACGAATCTAGCCATGCAAACGCCGGCCTCTTCGCATGTGGGAGTTCAACCCATAAGGACCGCACGCTATTCAGAATTTCCTCGGCCTGACGCACGAGGAGATGTATAGATCATTCTTCAGACCGCAAATAGAGTGTCCGGATACTACTGAGGACGTGGGCCTGAGCAGCAACCGCACCACCGACCAAGTAAGTTATCCTCTAGACGAACACACCGTCTTTCATTTATCATGACGTTATTCTGAGAAATCGCTCTTTGACCAGGACTGGATAACAAAGGCGAAGATGATTCAGTGTTCGGCCCCCTTCCTGAGGGTTTGGAAAATCTGGTACTGGAAAAGATGCTCGAACTAGCACCTTGCCCGGAGCCCTCAAAGGAAGACAAAGGGGGGAATAACGAGTGCGAGAGCGGGCCTCCACCGCTACCTATTCCGACCGAGGGAATGAGCGCCTCCGTGAGGGAGGGTAACCGAGGGGAGGAATCTAACATTCTCTCACCCCGGGGAAGGAAGAGGACTTCCTCTGAAGATCCAGAAACCAAGGTTTCTAAGCGGGAGAAGAAATCTCCACCAGAGGGTCCTGCCTTGGAGGATGCTCTTGCCGCACAAAGTCCACGCGGGGATCAGCCCTCTAACGAGTTGTAAGCAACTAAAAAGTAATTTAATAGTGAAGATATATTACCTTACCTCTGAGGAAAATAACCGAAGTATTTATCTTGCAGTTCGGATCTTAGCCCTTCTCAGCAGAGCTCGTCTTCGGGGGATCTTCTTCCGGAGATGATGGAGAGCGAAACGCCTCCCCCGGACTCCTCCGCTCAAGAGGCGGGCGACCTTGAAGTGTCGTCACGGAGGGCCTCTCCGGATCCGGTGAGGCCAGAAGATAATCCTATAGTCACCCGAAGTCCCCAGCGTCCGGCTCTCGAAGAGAGCAAACAGAAGAGTCCGGCACCGTCTGGTATGCGGTCGGACGTACTGAGAGAGCTGTTGGAGCGAGCGGCCATCTCAGAAAAACACCATACATTAATGGGTACGGTGATGGAAAGGATTTCATCCGGCGAAAGCGGGTTGCATGATGCCTTTATGAGTCTACTGACGGGCTTTGAGGTACGTAAAATGATGTACATTTGTGATGGTACCGCACATTTTTAGGTGTGCCCTGTGTAGATAGTAGCCCCTGAGACTCTGGTTGTCGCCGAGAACGGCGGCAAACAGAGGATCGTAGTCCCAAGTAATAACCATACCGCTTTAATGTGTAGGTAGTGGGAGCTCCGGTGGCTAGCCGGACTCATGAGTTTGCCGAACTGAAGCGGCAACTGGATGCGGCGGATGCCGACATCGAGCTTGTTAACAAGAGGCTTGACGAGGCATAGGGTAAGTGGTATTTTCTGGTGAATGCCACATAGTAAGAGCAGCATGATGTCAGTATCTTTAATATGTTGTGACTGCAGATGGAGCTGCCATCGTGGAAACCCTGCGGGCGGAACTTGCCCGAGCCAAAGAGCAAGCAAGGATTAGTAATGTGGCTGCTGTGAAGGCGGCCGAAGAGTTGAGAACCGAGAAGGCTGCGCATTGCGAGAGCAAAGAGAAGATGGCCAAGATGGTCGTAAAGTTAAAAGACACTGCCGACCGTTGCCAGTTCCTTGAAAAAGAAAACCGAGCGAAGGCAACGGACCTTGAAGAGGCCACAATGGCGAACAAAGACACCCGCTCTGCTATGAGAGCGAAGAAGGAGGGGCTGCGTGAAGCCAGGGATATTGCGGCTGGGAAGCCCTTTATGCTGCGGAGGAAGTTCGGAGATCCACGGTATGCCCCTTTGGATCGGCTGTGGAGTTCGGCAGACGCATACATGGACTTGGCGGCGAGCGCTGTCGATGCGGCCAAATACTTCCAAGATCAAACAGATCGTGAAGTGGACAAGCTGTTCTGGTCGCAATTTAACGTTCCAGAGTGTCTGCTTCCATTGACTGATCAGCTAGCCGAATGGGCCGAACTCAATAGGTTGTCCAGACTCGCCATGAGGTCTGACGTGGATCAGCTGTGGCCGGAAAAGCCGAAGCCGAACAGCTATTTCAGCTTAGTGCAGTAGTTCCTTGGTGCGGTGCCGCGCATCAATGCGATGAAGAGGTCGGCGTGCATAGAAGGCTCGCGGATGGCCCTTGCCCGTGTTAAAGCATACTGGGCGGAGATGGATGCTACCACTGTTGCGACACAGGGTTCAGCCATAGGCCGAGTGGATGTCGAGCACTATTTCGAAGAGGTTCTCGAGGGTGCTCGTTTGATAGAGGCCCAGTGCTCGAAGAATATTATGTTTGAGTGACATGTATTCCCATTGTAAACACAATGTTTTTATGAAATTTATTAAGGTTGTGTTTATACTTTTGCCTGAAAGTAATATGATGCCTCCTGTGTGGCCGTTTATATATACATGTGTATAACCTAAAAGATTACAGTCGTCGGCTTCAGCCCCCACGCATATAATGCGGAGGTGTTCGCAGAAGACGTGCGTTCACACTTAACCCAACGTCTTGGTCCTATTAAGGAGGTGATAGCGCAGCGAACGAGGCAACCGGACTATAATGCTTTAACACTTTCACTTAGCCATAGGAGTTTGACGGTGGGGCTACTCTATAGCCCCTGGTGGCTCCGCACTCTCCCGAATTTGGGGTGCGTACATGCCTGGCCGGGAAACGGCCCTTCATTAAGGTGGAGGAATTCTAACATTCCGAGAGGTCATCGAGTGGTTGACCAGTCTCACGCTATATCATGATAGTTAGTTTTCGGCTTTCTCTACTGAGGTGCTCGTCCGGATGACCCAGGGCACAATCGCAGTAGTTCTCCTAGTGCTACCGTAGCCGATAGAGCGGAACGTAAGGTACCAAAACATAGGAGCCGGGCAAACCCAACATTTGACCAAAGACATGATTCGGAGCTGATGCATATAAGGCCAAACTCGCGACGCCGAACACTCCCGAAGGTATTCGGTCTTTATGGTATAAACCGGGCCTAAATAGTGCCCTTTGTAAGAAGCCCCTGATGTCCAGGTACGTGCATTATTCTAACGTGGCCACATGCCAAGACGCCAGCATCCTTCTCAATCGTACTGAGAATCCGAGGGATGTGTATCAACAAGAGACAGTAAAAAAGGTTGACGCAGGGTCTTAATCTAAAAAGAATCCTTGGGACGAGTCCCTGCTGCACGTCTGCGCATGTTTCTCCATTGTGCCGTATCCTGGACGTGTGTAGCACGGTGGTCATCTGTAAAAGAGAGGAACTTAGGCGAAAAGTTGTCGTGCAAAAAGGTAGGTTTTAAAGAAACCATGTAAATTTCAAAATGAGTAAAAATTGCCACTTATCTGCGCGCGTTGAGCCCCTTGTGTTTATGATAGGGGTGTGGCCATCAAACCTGTACGAATTTCATATAGCTGCGCCGGACTCGTCTAACCATGTCCATGGTCTTGACGACCTATCAAATACTTTAGTTGGTGAGGCCGTTTTAGTGTGCGGCTGCCGCGGCAGCTGCACCCTCCTCGGTGCGCAGGGATCGCTCAATATTTCCATTTACTGTAATGATGCCACGTGGACCGGGCATCTTCAGCATGAGGGAAGCGTAATGCGGTATTGCATTGAAGCGAGCGAAAGCTTCGTGTCCAAGCAGTGCTTGATAGCCACTTTGGAACGGAGCAATATGGAAGGTTAAATTTTTGCTACGGAAGTTATCGGGGAAGCCGAATATAACTTCTAGTAGCAGGGAGCCCGTGCAATGAGCCCCTGGGCCTGGCGTTACTCCTTTGACGGTAGTATTGCTGAGGAAAATTTCTGTTGGGTCTATCCCCATTTTGCGGATTGTGTCCTGATATATAAGGTTTAGACTGCTGCCATCGTCCATCAGGACTCTTGTGAAGCTGAGTAACCCCGATGGTCAAAAGTGATCGGTTGAAACGACCAGTGGCAGGACTCCGTGGTGATAGGCCCTTGGGCATATTTATCTGGGAGTGCCGCTTTGTTTCTCCCCTTGATCACGTGTAACACGTTTACTGTTTTGACTTCTGGTGGAAATTTCTTTTGTTCCCCAGTGTCTTGCTTGAGAGGCTCATCCTCGTCTTCGCTTGGTGTATCCTCCCCCTTGTGTACGGCGTTGAGCTTGCCGGACTGCTTGAAGACCCAACATTCTCTGTGGGTATGATTAGCGGGTTTACCAGGGGTGTTATGGATCTGACATATTTGGTCCAGAATTTTGTTGAGGCTGTATAGTTCATCTCTAGCGCCTTTAGAGGGCGGCTTTTGCTGACCTGGCCGAGAGCTTCTGAATCCGGTGTTTACCGCCGTGCTCTTCGGGCTGCCTTCTTTATTCTGGCGCTTATTATTTTTGCTGCGTCATGATTTCCCGTTTTCATCTCTAACTTTGGATGTACTTGGGTTGCTGGTGCTGCATCTGGCTAGCCAGTTGTCCTCACCCGTGCAAAAGCAGGTCATGAGGCTTGTTAATGCTGCCATTGTTCTCGGCTTTTCTTGTCCGAGGTGTCTGGCAAGCCATTCGTCGCGGACGCTATGCTTAAAAGCTGCCAAGGCTTCGGCGTCCGGACAGTCGACTATTTGGTTCTTTTTAGTAAGAAACCTCTTCCAAAGCTTTCGGGATGACTCTCTGGGCTGTTGAGTTATATGACTCAAATCGTCCGCATCCGGAGGTCGGACATAAGTCCCTTGAAAATTTGCCCGAAAAGCATCTTCAAGCTCTTCCCAGCTTCCGATGGAGTTTTCGGGGAGGCTTTTAAGCCAGTGCCGAGCTGGCCCTTTGAGCTTGAGGGGTAAGTACTTGATGGCGTGGAGATCATCTCCTCAAGCCATATGGATATGGAGGATATAGTCCTCGATCCAGACCCTAGGGTCTGTTGTTCTGTCGTATGCCTCTATGTTTACGGGTTTGAATCCCTCTGGAAATTCATGGTCCAGCACCTCATCGGTGAAACATAGGGGGTCTACGGCACCACTATATCTGGGTGTACCGCGTTGTTCGGATGTTTGTTGTATTGCATCGTATGCTGGAGCGCGCTTGCATGGTCCATAGATGGATCTAGTTGTGTCGTCCTTTTGATGCGAGCCCTCGCGTGGATCGCGTGTTGGCTTATGTGCGGCGTTGTTTGCCGTTCTATGTTGGCCGTGAGGTCGTCTATCCGGCCAGGTGGCCGTTTTAATTTTTGGTTGCGGGGGATCTAAGGCCTCCTCATCGAATTCAGGTAGCAACTTCCGCTTCGGGTAGCTCTTGGTGGGGCAATTACCACCGTACTTCGCTGCTATATTGAGTACTTTACTCCATCTGATTTTAAGTGTGTCTTGTGCAGCCTTGAGCCTTTGCTTCTGCTTTTTTAGACTCCTCGCAGTGGCAACGAGCCTTTGTCAGGCATTCTGTTGCTTTGGGTGTCTATCCGGTGTGACATCCGGACTGTTATCTTTGACAGAATCGGGTTGTTCGGTTTGATTCTCCGTGTTGCCGTGGTCCGGCGATGGTTCACCCTGCTCTAACGCTGGGTCTGTATGATCATTGTTTCTGCCGAGGCGGGATTTGGAGCGGTGCTTACGCCGCCGCTTTGACTGCTTCTCGAGGGGACAACCCTTCATTGCGTCCTTCTGTTCCTCGTGGTCGTTTTCTTTTGGTGTGTCCACCATGTATACGGCATGTGATGAAGTGGGTGTACAGTGCCCTGTGGGCAGTGGTTCCTGTTCATCTCCTGCATCGTCGTCCATGCCGTTGATGTCTTCGGAGTCGAAGTCGAGCATGTCGGTTAAGTCATTGACAGTGGCTACTAAGTGGGTGGTGGGTGGGCCGCGAATTTCTTCGTCGTCCACATCCCAGTCCTGCCGGACATAGTTCGGCCAGGATCCTCCTGACAAGGAGAGAGACCTTAATGAGTTCAGTATGTCGCCGAAGGGCGAGTGCTGAAAGATATCCGCGGAGGTAAACTCCATGATCGGCGCCCAATCGGATTCGATAGGAACGGGCGCAGGCGGTTCGGAGTCCGTGGCCGGAGAGAGATCCGGCAGTTTGTCAACACGGCTCTCGTGCATATTAAGGTCGATGTTCGGCTTGATCGCCGATGAGGGTAAGGCCTCCGTGGCGGGGTCCATCCGCCCGTCCATGGATGGCGCAATTGGCTCCGAATTGAGGGTCGGAGCGGCTGCCGGTGCGATCTCCTGAACACTTTCGGATGGTAGAGCTAAACCGTACTCATCATGAACATGTGACGCACAAGGCAGAGGCTCAAATCCGTCGAAGATCAAGTCTCCGCAGATATCGGCCGTGTAGTTCAAGCTTCCAAATCCGACCTGATGGCCAGGGGCGTAGCTTTCAATCTGCTCCAGATGGCCAAGCGAATTGGCCCGCAGTGCAAAGCCGTCGAGTACAAAAATCTGTCCGGGGAGAAAAGTCTCACCCTGGACTGCATCTCTAACGATGATAGAAGGAGCCATCGAGCCTAACGGCGACGACACAGAGGAACTCTCAATGAAAGCACCAATGTCGGTGTCAAAACCGGCGGATCTCGGGTAGGGGGTCCCGAACTGTGCGTCTAGGCGGATGGTAACAGGAGGCAGGGGACACGAAGTTTTACCCAGGTTCGGGCCCTCTTGATGGAGGTAAAACCCTATGTCCTGCTTGATTAATATTGATGATATGGGTAGTACAAGAGTAGATCTACCACGAGATCAGAGAGGCTAAACCCTAGAAGCTAGCCTATGGTATGATTGTATGTTATTGTTGTGGTGTCCTATGGACTAAAACCCTCCGGTTTATATAGACACCGGAGAGGGTTAGGGTTACACAAGGTCGGTTACAAAGGAGGAGATATGCATATCTGTATTGCCCAGCTTGCCTTCCACGCCAAGTAGAGTCCCATCCGAACACGGCACGAAGTCTTCAATCTTGTATCTTCATAGTCCAACAATCAGGCCAAAGGTTATAGTCCGGCTGTCCGGAGACCCCCTAATCCAGGACTCCCTCAAAAGGGATCACAAAGTGAGGACGAGGATGAAGAGCCCCGGCAGCCGAACACCGCGGGACAGAAGAAATCCCCCCCCCCCAAGTCAAAACGGTGAACATGATATACGCCACACACATCCCCAGAAAGGAGAACAAACAAGCACTCAGGGACATCTACGCGGTAGAGCCAGTCGCCCCAAAGTTCAATCCATGGTCGTCATTTCCGATCACCTTCGATCGATGAGATCATCTGACTAGTATCCGCCACGGCGGTTCGGCCGCACTGGTCCTTGACCCAATCATCGACGGATTCCACCTAACATGAGTCCTGATGGATGGTGGAAGCAGCCTCAACCTGCTGTACCAGGATACAGTACGGAGGATGGGCATTAATCCCTCACGAATCAAACCAACAAAGACTACATTTAAAGGAGTCATACCAGGTGTAGAGGCCCGCTGTACGGGCTCAATCACGCTGGAGGTGGTCTTCGGTTCTCCGGACAACTTCCAAAGTGAAGAGTTAATCTTCGATATCGTCCCCTTCCGCAGCGGCTACCACGCACTGCTCGGACGAACCGCGTTCGCTAGATTTAACGTAGTGCCATACTATGCTTATCTCAAGCTCAAGATGCCCGGTCCATGTGGCGTCATAACAGTCAATGGCAATACGGAATGCTCCCTCCGAACAGAGGAGCAAACCGCCGCCCTAGCAGTAGAAGTACAGAGCGGCCTTCTCAAGAAGCATTATAATCCAGCTGCCGAGCCCCTGGACACCATCAAGAGGGTCCGGACTACACTGCAACAGGACAGCGTGGCTCGTCAAGAGCCAGGGGCGGATCCAGATTGGATATTACCTGGTGTCCACATAGAAGAATGCATGCCTACATGACAAATAATTCAATGATCTACACACTAAATCAATGGGTCACATTAAGCGAGTTCAAATTGGACCCGGTGCCGGTGACACCGGCTAGCTCTACATAGCTACGCCCCTGTGAAGAGCTCGACTAGCAATTGGCCTCCATCCCAGCCCCAATGAGGTAGTGGCATTCGTACCATGCGTACACAATTACGCACTCAAAATTCCATGGACATCGACAGAGGCACGAGATAACCCGGGGTCTACAATTCGGCCAGACCGATCCCGGACACACATACTTTTACTTCTTTTTCTTGTTTCAGGCACCTTTTTCCGCGGGCCTGATGTCAAGTCCTTTAGAAGGACTGAAATACAACGGAGGCAAGCAACACAGGTGTGTAGGGTAAACTTTATACGTTCTTCTTAACGGTATTCATACTTATTTCTCAGGACCCGCACGCTGCGCCCTATTGATTCCGGCATGTTAAATGGTCGGATACTTCTCGCACCATATGTACAAGATAGCCTTGATGTATCCATCCAGTTATAATAAAAATGGTTCGTGGCCCAGTTTCTGTGGTTTTCGCTTCTTACTTTGTTTTATTTCGAGCTGCCTATTTGTTGCATCGACACTCTTTTACGTTTCATATTCGCCAGGGGCTACTTGCCGCCCCACAATACGGCAGCACAGTGCGAACACTTCTTATATATAAGTTCGGCACCCCGAGTTTAGCATTATATGCATTGGCTCTGAATCATGTCTTTGGTCAATAGTTGGGTTGCCCGGCTCCTGTGCTTGCTACCCTACGTTCCGCTCCATCGGCTAGGGTAGTAAAGGGAGAACTACTGCGATTGTGCCCTAGCTTTGACCAGACGAGCACCTCATAGAAAGCCAAAAATTGACTGTCATGATGTGGCGAGAGCCGGTCAGCTACTCGAGGGTTACAAATTGTTGGAGATTTTTTCCGTGTTACACGGGAGATCAGCACTTCCCGATCAGATGCTGATAGTACTCTGGCTTAAACCAAGGGCTGCGCCCATGCTTTATTATGAAACTCATATGGCTAAGTGAGGGTGTTAAAGCCATAAAGTCTGATTGCATTGTTTGTTGTGCTAAACAACTCCTTCAAGGACCATGTGATTGGATCAAGATTGTTTAGATTCCATCCCGAACACCTCCGTACTATCTACGTGAGGGCAGAAGCCGACGACTGGCCAACCCTCAGATTACACACAACACGGCCGTACAGGAGGAAACAATTCAAAGCATAATAAAATTACTTTACAAAAACTGGTTTTGTTCCCATAATACAAGAAAAATGCAACATGAATACATTTATCCAAATACAATGTCATGCGAACATTGCGCCGCTACAAGTCGAGACCCTTCTACGACATCCTCGAAATATCGCTCGGGTGTGCGGTGCTCCTTGCCCTTCGGCGGCCCGCTGGCGACTTCAACAGCGTTCATCTTCGCCCACCACATCTTGCAGCGAACGAAAGCCATACGGGCACCTTCAATACAAACGGAGCACTTGATAACGTCCAGCCGAGGACAGGTGTTCACCATCCGCCTCATGAGTCCGAAGTAGCTGATAGGCATAGCTTCGGCTGGCCATAGCCGGATTATCAAATCCTTAATGGCTAGTTTGGCCACCCTATGCAGCTCCACCACCTGTTTCAGCTGATTGGTGAAGGACACGGGATGCTCTGGTGCCGCATACTGCGACCAGAAGAGCCTCTCCAAAGAACCCCCTCCTTTGGCTTGATAGAACTCCGCGGCGTCTGATACACTGTGTGGCAAATCCGCAAAAGCCCCTGGGGAACTCCGAACCCGGGTTAGTAAAAGGTACTGCTTCTCCGCATACTTGCTTTGCATCTTAAATGCCTTACCTGTCATGATCTTCTTGGCCTCCTGGATCTCCTAGAGGGTGGCCTGGGCCTCATTCCGTGCGGTCTCCATGCTCTGACGAGTCTTGGCGAGTTCGGTCCCTTGAGCCGACGCATCATGCTCCAAGGCCTCGCATTTTTTCGCCCCATCCTGGAGATCCTGGTGGACTTCTTTAACCCGGGCCTTTAGCTTCTTACGGGCGGCTTGCTGCTGGATAGCCTGCTCCTCGGCCTCGCCCAGGGCCTTCCTCAGGGCCTCGACCTCGGTCGTGGCTTCTGCACATATCACAATACCGCTGTCAATATACAACGCTTATCCTTTCCCGAACATATAGCAAGTCATTCCTCACATTGCTTCTCCTGGAGCCAAACCTTAACCTCGCCGAGCTCGTTCTCGGTCCGCTCCAGCCTCCGCTTCAGCTCGAAGACCTCGGCAGTATGTGAGGTCACGACCAACAGGGACGCCTGCTTATCGATACATATTCAGTCAGCCTCTTATAATTAAGGATTGATCTCCTATCCGGTTCTCCTGGCCGAACACCAGACATCGTCTCAGGGGCTACGGACTATATGGGGTTTTTCTCTTTCTTACCTTGAAACCTGTTAACAAGCGCTGCAAGCTTCATTCAGTCCGCTCTTGGTGGACTGAACCTTCTCGATCACCACACCCATAAGGATACGGTGCTCGTCCACGACGGAGGCGCTTCGTAGCGCCCCCATCAACTCATCTGGCGCTCCTGGGTGGACAGGAGCCACCGGTGGAGGCGACGCACCCTCCTCCTTCAAAGGGGGCTGCTCGCCTGACTCCGGAGCCATATGGGTCTCCGGAATCGTATTCGGCTGAGGGTCGAACTGGATACGGCCCTCTTTGCCAGTCTCCATGGGGATTGGCTCCTCCATGTGTCCGGCAGTAGAGGTCCCGCCTTGTGGCGCCTCCCGAACAACATCCTGGGCTCCTCCCTTCGGAGCGGTCCTCCGGGATAACACTTCGGTGTCGTCCCTGGCCCCGGGAGAGTAAGCAGGCAGTGGCGACATGCTCGCCATCTCCGATGGAGCCAACGAACCTCCAGATGAGGATCGCTGGATAGATCACGGGCTGGACTGCAATAGTGTGGATTAACCATGTTAGAATAATAAAAAGAAAGGGCTGGATGTGCGCATAAATAAGCCATGTCACTTACGATGTGGCCTGGGGCCAGTACGGGGGCGACGTTCCGGACTACTGTCAACGTCCCACGCGGTGTTGACCGCTAGGGCGCCCTTCCCCTTTTTGGGCGCTTTCGCCTCCAGATGTGCCGAGGCCACCCTCTTCTTCTTCTTCTCCTCGGGAGGAGGGTTGTTTTCCTCCTCCTCCTCTTCCTCGTCATTGTCCTCAGGGACAGAGGAATGGGCCTCGTCGTCTTCGGACGTCGCGTCCGAAGTGCCCCTGCGGCGGGGGCCACTCTTGGCCCCCTTGGCCTTGTTCTTGGCCTTCTTCTCCGGCGCCGTATATGGCGCCGGCACCAGCATCTTCGCCAGGCGCGGGATGACTGGTTCTTCGGGCAACGGAGCCGGACACTGGATCCGCTTTGTCCTCTCCACCCAGTCCTGAGGGAGCAATACTAAGATCTCAGACATCATCCTCGAAACATTTAAGTTGGGAATACGTCAAAAGTAACATACCTCGCTGGCGGGGTGTTTACAATTGTAACCATGGTCTGAGTCCGTGGCCGGTGGCTTCTCATTGCCCTTAAAGAGCAACTTCCAGGCCCCTTCATGAGAAGTCTCGAAGAGCCTTTTCAGGGTCTGGTGCTTCTTCGAATTGAACTCCCATAAAGGGCGGCTTTGGCGCTGGCACGGAAGAATCCGGCGGACTAGCATCACCTGGATAACGTCAACGAGCTTGACGTCCTTGGTCACCATGCTTTGAACGCGCGTCTGTAGCACTATCAGCTCGTCAGGTGAGCACCAGTCCGGACTCTTCTCGACCCAGGAGGTGAGTCGCATGGGAGCACTGGAGCGAAATACAGCAGCTGCGGCCCAGGTGGTGCCGCGAGGTTCTGTGATGTAGAACCACTCCTTCTACCATTCCTTTATTGTCTCCACAAAGGTGCCTTTGGGCCAGGAGACGTTGGATAGCTTGCTCACCATGGCCCCTCCGCACTCCGCGTGCTGGCCATCCACCACCTTCGGCTTCACGTTGAAGACTTTGAGCCACAGCTCGAAGTGGGGATGGATGCGGAGGAAGGCATCGCACACGATGATAAACGCCGAGATGTTGAGGAAGGAATTCGGGAACAGATCATGGAAATCTATCCCGTAATAGTACATCAGCCCGCAGACGAAAGGGTGGAGTGGAAACCCGAGCCCGCGGAAGAAATGGGGGATGAATACTACCCTCTCTGTGGGCTCCGGCGTGGGGACGACTTGTCCCTTGGCTGGCAGACGATGGGCGATCTCCTTCGCCAAATATCCGGTCGCCCGGAGCTTAGTAATGTCCTCCTCCTTGACAGAGGAGACCGTCCACTTGCCCTGACCACCAGATCTGGACATGGTTGCTTGAGTGGAAAGGAGATGAGAACTTGGGCGCTGGAGCTTGAGATCGGAAAGGCGGAAACAGAGAGAGAGCGTGAGGAGAGGAAGAGGGAATCCTTATCCCCTTATAAAGGCAGCAAATATTAAACGCCTCCTCACTCGCCTTAGGATTCGCCTGTTCCCTAGGGCTGTATAAACGGCACGGTTGAGTTACCCATGCCCGCATTGATGAGAATCCCGCAATAAGGGGACATGATCTCTGTTTCGACAAGATGTGCAAATAGCAACCACGTCTCGAAGCGTGGAATGGCAGAAGAAAAATGGTTCGAAATTATAACCGGACATACGCGATGTCGTGTTGGAAAAAAGCTATCAACAGATTAGATTCGTGCAAATATTATATTCTCTCTGCGGTTTTGTATGGTGTGTGTAACAGACCAGGATACGATCATTGCATCCGAAGACTATCTTGGAGTTCGGAGAAAGGGGAACCCGCCTTATAATGCCGAAGACAATCAGCGCGCCGGACTCCTCGTCATTGAAAGCCAGGTTCAGCGGCTACTGAGGGAGTCCTGGACTAAGGGGTCCTCGGGCGTCCGGCCTGTTATCCATGGGCCGAACTGATGGGCTGTGAAGACATGAAGGCCGAAGACTGCACCGTGTCTGGATTGGACTCTACTTGGCGGGGAAGGCAAGCTTGGCGACCGAAGATTCCTTCTTATATAACCGACTCCATGTAAACCCTAGATCCCCTCGGTGTCTATATAAACCGAAGGGGATAGTCCGAAAAGGACACCACATATACTCATTACCATGTTCACATAGGCTAGACTTCTAGGGTTTAGCCATTACGATCTCGTGGTAGATCAACTCTTATAATACTCATATTCATCAAGATCAATCAAGCAGGAAGTAGGGTATTACCTCCATAGAGAGGGCCCGAACCTGGGTAAACATCGTGTCCCTCGTCTCCTGTTATCATCGATCCTAGACGCACAGTTCGGGACCACCTACCCGAGATCCGCCGGTTTTGACACCGACAACTGCCACAAACCACCGGTCCTGCTTGCCGATGCCGAGCTCCGAGACGAGCCCCCAAGAGGGAAAACAACACATCAAAGTGCCTCCATCGTCCGATCACAAGATCAAGGGTTTCCCATGGAGAGGCCGCGATGGCAGGAGGGGTGTGGCAGCAAATCAACGACGCCTCCAGGGGAGTCCACGATGGCCATAGCCGCCGCCAACACTGGTCACCGCACAAGACCGAGACAGTGTCTTCACCCCAGCTCCCACACCACATCGCCCGCACATCATTCCGCACCAGCGTCGGCAAGCCCACCAACCGCCACCGCGGTTTTAGTGTGTGTGTTTTTGTGTCCCGTGATATGGTATGGTCAAAGATGTAAATTGATGCTGCTCTTTTCTGTAAAAGACTCCATTTCCAAAATGTTGTGAACAATTCCCTTAGAGAAAGTGTTGTAAATAATTGAACTAAAATAATGTACTAGTATATCAAAACAATTTATCTACACGCTTGCCGCACAGCGCTTGTGCCATCACTTTCCAGGTCTCGAAGTGGACAGCTCACAGCTGCATCCAGAATGCAATATGCAACAACGCAAGGTGCTGCTAGCATAATGAAGTTTTTGCGGTTTCTGCCGTGCCCTTGGATGCCCAAAGTACTCCCTTCATCTTAAAATTATTGTCTTAGCTTAGTCTAGATATCACGGATCTCTTTAAGCCGGTCTGAGTTCTGATCTGAAGCGTGCCGTTAACGGCCGTCGTCAGGCCAGGTACGTTCTGGGCCAGCTCCTTGCTGCTTCTAGCAATTCAGTTCTGAATGTGAGTGTGCCGTTTACAGTTACAGTAGATACCTTGCTGCCTCTGTACTCTTCGTCTGAATTTATAATCATCATGTTAATGTGAATCATGTTTTCTTAGAAGAAGAAGAAAAAAAAGATTGTGCCTGCTAGCTGTGCAGATCAGACCAAGGACCTGCATTTTAAGAACAACATTTATGTGCATGCTGGATTTTGGATCAGAACCCTCGAACCATTACTGAAATCTTAATCTCTCTGTTCAGAGAAACACACTAACCGAACGTGAGTTCCCATGACCGTTCAACAGATAAACACTAATCAGGGACTGCAATGGAAAAACAGATGTTATACAACCCAGGGACCAAGATTTAATTTGAAATTTTGGCAGGGGCCGCGCGAACGCGTACCCCCTCTAGCACAAATTATGACGTTCACTCTCCCACTTGGGGAGATGATGGGCCAACGCGCCCACCAAGTGCAATGTGGGCCATTGACCCAGGCCACGGGCCTTCTTGATCGCCCGTCGACCCCGTCCAGGTAAGTATGGAACAACGTCGCACCTCGCGCTCCTCTTATAGCAAGCTCTCCCTCTCGATGCTCCTCGGCTGGGCGAGGTGGGACTAAAAACCGAAGCGCACAGCAGCTGCGGCGCAGCAGCGTGACGGGAGCCGGGAGCCGGTCACGGGAGGTACGCGGTTAGCTTCAGTGGGCTCGCGTTTGAGATGGACCTGGGCCGAAAGAGCCGTAGCAGCTTTGTACCCTTGCTGTGCAATCGTGTTGGTCTCTCTAGAAAAACAATGAACCATGTCAATTCTTTATTCGCTAGTAAAGAAAAAAGAAACGGGGTCATGATAAATTGATAATTCAACACAAATACTCAGGAGAATTATAAATAAATTCACTGCACCTAAATTGTTCTTCTTTCCTTTCTTTTGGAAGATTTTCTCTCACTTTTCTGCATGGAAGAGTTTTAGTTGTTTGGGTAAAAAGGATTTTTGGTTGTTAGTGGTAGTTTAGGTGTGTGCTGGTGTTTTTCTTCATAGAGCTAAAGCTCCCATGTTCAAACAAGATATATATAGTAAGCACCCCTAAAGAAGCATCTCTATTTCTAATGAAGCAGTTAGTAGTCTCGCTTTCAGGTTTTTTTTTGTCCCACCTTCCATGGTTATTTTGGTACCTCCTCCCACCTTCGCTGGTTTTTTCGTAGATTTTTTTCGTCCTCTACCCCCACTTCATCGGTTTATTTTCGCGTCATCCTCTCACACAACGAAAGAAATCTGAACAGATCAGAACTTTCCATACTGGCACAAGTTATTTAGTAATGTAGAATCAATCACGAACAATATCTAAAGATCAAATCTAAATTAATTAACCTTGCCTTAAATTACTCAATCACATTAATTAGAAAACAAACATTTGATTTTCAGAAAAATCGCTCAATCACATTAACCTTACCTTAACTCATGATGGTAATCAAATCTCCAAACAAAGGAAACAATACATTGAGGGAGCAGTAAATAAACTCCCTTTCTTATGACATCACTAGTGCAGAACCGGGCAATAGCACCGGTTCATAAGGCCCTTTAGTGCCGGTTCCCTAACCGGCACTAAAGTGTGGGCACTAAAGCCCCCCCTTAGTACCGGTTCAGCACGAACCGGTGCTAAAGGGAAACCACGTGGAACGAGCCAGCTCCGGGGGCCGGGAGCCCTTTAGTACCGGTTGGTAATACCAACCGGTACTAAATGTTTGTGGATTTTTGTTTTATTTTGTATTTTTCAATTAAATTTGTGTTATCAAGTTAATTTAGGATTGTTTTACGTTATAATGAGTTGTAGTCGTCGTCGTCATCATCATCATCATCGCATATTAATAAATAAATAAACTCTAGCTAGCTAAAAATCATCGTAGTCGTCTAATTACCACTATTTAATCATCATAGTCATTACCGCTAGCTATCTAATCATCACCAACACTGGCTAGCTTAAAGAGGAAACATTCACTTTGTAACAGAAGCAAAGATATCATCGAGTTCAACATAATCATCACCAACATCGAAGTTCAGGACACAGACATGAGACACTAATTAAGAGCATGAACTAGTGTTGCTTCCTCTCAGGTAGAATAGCATAGAACATGTATAGCTCTCCTGATTCATCATACTGGAGCATGCAGATAAATCTGTCTCCTAATCTTGGGTTGCGCTTCTCCTTGCTGCCCCCTAGTACTTCTCTGCGATCGTTAATAATTTTGCTCTAATCTTTCACTATTAAGCATTTTTCGCTTTCAGAAATCCTGAATGCACTCATATGCAATGTAGGATATCTTGGCCGTAAGCTAACCATTGACATGTCACCTTTAGTCTCGATCCACTGAGGCACAACTATCATCGGAAGTCCCTGTTAAAGAACATTGTATAGTAATTAATATACTAAGCAACGAAAGTTTAGCTTCAAAAATAATGTATGCAAAAGATGCACTAATTAAGGACAAATAGTTAAAATCTTACCATCTTTCGATTATAGATGTGACCGTAGTTAAATACGATCACCATTGGTCGCATGTTTTGAGTACTAACATTTCTAAGTTCAGGAAAAAAAATTGTCTTGACAGTATTAAGATCCTCAAGCCATGAAACATAATGACTTATCTCCTCGCAGTTTAGTTGAGCCCCGAGGCAGTAGTAGGTCCTGTCTACCAAGCGCCGGACATGTTTGCTTGAACCGAAATAAGCTGACAATACAAATTAGTTGTCAACTATTTTTGAATAAACTGTATCAAAGACATAAACATATGCATGCATGGTTGAGAAAAACTCACATAATGGTAGAACTGGAGGTGTTTGCACATCGACCCAGATGTCTATATTACCTTCAATATCATCTTCCGGACGAATATCAAAGGTGCAAACCATACCAGGCTCAAATGCATAAGCCTTGCATAGTGCTTTGCCAAGTTTTGCATTCAAAATGGGTGTATGTGTCTCCATTATATAATTTGACGTTGAAAGTATATCCATGCTCCATCTTCAAGTAAACTCTCTTTACCTCCATATCATCTATAGCACTAAAACCAATCTTATCCAAGACAAAAATTCTTGCATGGCAGGGGATGCGCTAGTAGAATAGTGAAAATTTAAAATTATAAGTTGAAGCAAATGAAGCATAAGTTTTGCATTCAAATAATAATTGACAAAGTGACTTTCTGTATGAACTTCGAATGTCTCATCCAGCTTGATGCTGAAGCGCCTACCATCAACAAGGAAATTTCTGTCGCACAGGCCGCGCTGGTCTTCACAGTGTTCGCATATAATGAAATCTTTTTCGTTGTCAGATGACATTTCCTATGTTCATATAGGTGAAACATTAAACACCTATTACTGTCTAACATTAATTATTATCTAGCCAAATATATATTCATCTAACATTTGACATTAATATATCTAACTATATTCGACAATTTTCTTACTAAAAATAAACTAGTTATATTAATTATTGAACTAGTTCAAATCTCATATACCTAAATAAACTAGTTCGATAATTTTCTTACTAAAAATAAACTAGTTATATTAATTATTCAACTAGTTCAAATCTCTAGTTCGACAATTTTCTATCTAGCTAATTCATCTAACATTCGACATTAATCAAACATTCGTTCATCTAATTAACTTTTCTAAAAAAACAGAAAATAAATAAAAAAATGTGTGTGTATGTGTGTAGTGTGTACGTATATATGTGTGTGTATGTGTGTATGTGTGCGGCCCCGTACGCCGCCGCCCCGTACGTACGAGCGGGGGCGCCGGCGTACGGGGCGGGGGTGGCGGCGTACGTACGGGCGGGGGCGCCGCCGTACGGGCCGGGTGCGACAACGACGGATGGCGGCGCGGCGAGTATACGCGAGAGCGAGAGACGTACGGGACCGCGGCGGGACGATGACGGACGGCGGCGCGCGGCGTTCGGGGCGGCGGCGCGAGACGGCAACGACGATGGGCGGCGGCGGGGACAGCGACGACGACGACGACGGACGACGGGCGACGGGCGGCGAGGACGGGTTCGAGCGGCGCGCAAGAGGTTGGAGACGAAAGAAGTGGGGACATCTAACTGAATTTCGTAAGTGTTGTATATATAGGAGAGGCCTTTAGTACCGGTTGAAGCCACCAACCGGTACTAAAGGCCAACTTTGGCCAGGCCAAGAGGCGGGAAGAGCAGGCCTTTAGTACCGGTTGGTGGCTCCAACCGGTAATAAAGGGGGGTCTTTAGTACCGGTTGAGCCACCAACCGGTACTAAAGGCCTCGCGCTGCCACCCCAAAGTTTAGTCCCACCTCGCCGGGCGAAGGGCAGCCGCACTGGTTTATAAACCCAGCCGCGGCTACCTCTTCGAACTCCTCTTTATAGCAGGCTTGTGGGCCTAAACTCTGCGCGCTGCCCTGTGATTTCACGGTCATTTTGTGAACGATTGAAAAATAGCAAAAAAAAATTCTTTCCTGCTTTATTTTTTCTTCTATTTATTTCTGAGTAGTTTTTTCTTTTCTGCTATATTTATTTTCTTCTATTTATTTCTGAGTAGTTTTTTTATATGGTTTTTTTCTTTTCAGCTATAGTTTTTTTCTTTTCTGCTATTTTTTCTTTTCTGCAAAACTTGATGGTCAAAGTCTGGAGTTATAACCAAAGTTTAAAAAAAAGAAATGTCGACGTGCAATTAATTTTTGCCATAACAGAAGAAGTCCGGAGTTGTAATAAGTTATTAAAAATAAAAAAGAGGTGCAATGCTCGTTAATTTACTTCAAGCCTTTCAGAATAGTGTAAACTATACTGCACGTAGCTCCCTGTAATCTACCATATTCCTGAAGACTTGAAGCTAAGCAACGTGAGCATTGAGTCTCTTCTTCATCGTCTCTGCACTCAGGGCTTATAAACCGCTCCTAGTCCCTCTCTCTTGGCGAGGTGGGACTAAAAACAGCTTGCCATAATCTCATTAGTACATGTTCGTGGTACGAACCGGCACTAAATGGTGATGGTGGGGCCATAGCCTGACCGCAGGCTGACACAGCCTCTTTAGTACCGGTTCGTGGCATGAACCAGTACTAAAGGTTCGCCACGAACCGGTGCTATTGATCGCCGCCACGAACCGGTGCTATTGTACACATTAGTGCCGGCTGAAATTCAAACCGACACTATTGTGCTTCACGTTTGACCCTTTTCCTACTAGTGCATGTATATGTGTTACGCCCTCTATGCGGCTATATCTTCCATGTGTCGAAGCACGACTTAGAGGCATAACCGCATTGAAAGCAATATCGCAAGTGAGGTAATCTTCACACAACCCATGTAATACATAAGGGAAAGAGATACATAGTTGGCTTACAATCGCCACTTCACACAATGCATGAATAAAGCATTACATCATCCAGATACACACAAGGGTCGACTACGGGAACCAAAATGAAAGAAGACTACCCAAAATGCTACACAGATCCCCGATCAACCCCAACTGGGCTCCTCTACTGATCAACTAGAAACGGAACAACATAACGAACACGATCTTCATAGAGCTCCTCCTTGAACTTGGTTGCTTCATCTGCATGGGTCAACGGCACCTGCAAGCTGGTTTTGGAAGTATCTGTGAGTCACGGGGACTCAGCAATCTCACACCCTCGCGATCAAGACTATTTAAGCTTATAGGTAGGGTAAAAGGTATGAGGTGGAGCTGCAGCAAGCGACTAGCATATATGGTGGCTAACATACGCAAAAGAGAGTGAGAAGAGAAGGCAAAAGCACGGTCGAACAACTATGATCAAGAAGTGATCCTAGAACAACCTACGTCAAGCATTACTCCAATACTGTGTTCACTTCCTGGACCCCGCCGAGAAGAGACCATCACGGTAACACACGCGGTAGATGTACTTTAATTAAGGTCATCTTCAGGTTTTCTACAACCGGACATTAACAAATTCCCATCTGTCCATAACCGCGGGCACGGCTTTCGAAAGTTCAAATCCCTGCAGGGGTGTCCCAACTTAGCCCATCACAAGCTCTCACGGTCAACGAAGGATATTCCTTCTCCCAAGACAATCCGATCAGACTCGGCATCCCGGTTACAAGACATCCTCGACAATGGTAAAACAAGTCCAGCAAAGCCGCCCGATGCGCCGGCAATCCCGATAGGAGCTGCACATATCTCGTTCTCAGGGCAACACCGGATAGGTCAAGCTACGAGTAAAACCAACCCTCAAGTTTCCCCGAGGTGGCCCCGCAGGCTGCCCGTTTCGGACCAACACTTAGAGAAGCACTGGCCCGGGGGGGTTAAAATAAAGATGACCCTTGAGTCCGCGAAACCCAAGGGAAAAGGCTAGGTTGTTAGTGCAAATGGTAAAATCAAGGTTGGGCCTTGCTGGAGGAGTTTTATTCAAAGCGAACTGTCAAAGGGTTCCCATTATAACCCAACCGTGTAAGGAACGCAAAATCCGGGAACATAACACCAATATGACGGAAACTAGGGCGGCAAGAGTGGAACAAAATACCAGGCATAAGGCCGAGCCTTCCACCCTTTACCAAGTATATAGATGTATTAATTAAATACGAGATATTGTGATATCCCAACAAAATATCCATGTTCCAACAAGGAACAAACTCCAATCTTCACCTGCAACTAACAACGCTATAAGAGGGGTTGAGCAAAGCGGTAACATAGCCAAACAATGGTTTGCTAGGACAAGGTGGTTTAGAGGCTTGGCTTAACAATATGGGAGGCATGATAAACAAGTGGTAGGTATCGTAGCATAGGCATAGCAAAAGAGCGAGCATCTAGCAAGCAAAGATAGAAGTGATTTCGAGAGTATGGTCATCTTGCCTGAAATCCCGCAAGGAAGAAGAACGAGTCCATGAAGAAGACAAGCAGACGTAGTCGAACGGTTCCTCACAACACGACATTATCGAAAACAACCCGAAGAAGCAACACCGGAAAGAAGCAAACAACATAGTAAACAACCACCACATGAACATGGCATGATGCACAACCAAGTATGATGCATGTCCAGTTTAATGAGGCATGTCAAAGTGCACAAACAATCCTACAAATTAAGTGGAGCTCAATATGCAACGAAGTTGCATATTGAAGAAAACACCACATGACTTATTTAGTTCTCTCTCGTTAGGTACTCAACAATATTAAATTTTGGTTAGCATGGCAAGGGGTGAAGCAAAAGATAACTACCTATCTAGGCAAGTTCAAATGAGGCCGGAACAACAAACAACAAGTCCGGAAAAATCCCCATGTGCAATTTAAGGATTTGGTATTGTTCTGCCCTAAACCATATTTTAGAGTTGTTAAACATGCAAAGTAAGGCCACCATGTTAAACTAGGCATTTTCCTACCCCATTTACATATAAAGTTTATTAAATTCCGAGTTACGGTTATTTAGTTATGTATTAAATCATTTTAACATGACATAGGAGCAAATTTAATCAACCAGCATTTTAAACATTTTAGACATGGATGAAAATGACATATTATGAAACTAGATGAAAAACTAAGCACATTTCATATATAAATCATTTTAAACCGATGCACGGATGATGAGTTATTAAATGTATGTACATGGAGGGTTTTCCTGCAAAACTGCAGTCTCTGGAAAAAAAGGAAAAACGTTCTATGAAAAAAATGGCATGTCGGGCCGGATCTGCTCTCACCATGGGCCTTGCCCAGAACTGTGGAGAGGTGCCAGGAGGGGCGAGCTGGGCTGGCGCGGTCCAGCAGAGGAGCGGCTGGGCCTTGGGCCTTGGAGAGGCTGGGCCGGTTGGCCAGGCCGTAGCCCACGCGTCGGCGGTTCCTGTCATCGTCCTTCTCCTCGATCCAAAGGGGATCGAGGGAAGGCAGGGGCGGCATGGTCTTCAAGCTCCATCGAAGCGAGGGGCGCGGCGGCATACGACGGACGGGATCCCTCGGATCCGGCGCGAAGGAGGCCGGAGTGGCCGGATTCGGGGTCGGCGCATCCATGGGTGGTTGACGACGGCTGCGGAAGCTTTATGTGACGGCGGTGGTTCCCTGCGGGGCAAGAGAGAGTGCAAGGTGAGGGAGAGGGATGAGGCCGAAGCAACGAGAAGGGAGAGCATGCGGAGATGCACTAGCCTGGAGGAGGTCCGGCGACCGGCCGGCGGCGGCGGCTGCACTTGTTGCCGGAGTGAGGAGGAGGTCGGGATCCGGGGTCCTCCCGATCCAGACGAGCGAGGCAGCGAGGAGCTCGGGTGCGCGCGGGTGGACTCGGGCTCAGATCGGCAGCGGCGGGCCAGATGCGGGCCTGCAGGGCCGCGACGAAGTGAGGCGACGGGGAGCCAGGTGGCGGCCTGCGGTAGGTCGATCCGGCGGCTGGGTGGCGGCGCAGCCACTGGGACGCTGCCAAGTGGCGCTGGTGAGGTGGCTGGCGCCGGATTTGGAGGGGGAAGGCGGCTGGTGGCACGGAATTTGAGGAGGGAGGCGGCAGGGGGGTAGGGGAAGGGCTAGGCTACCAAATTTGGAAGGGGGTTGTCCATATATAGGCAGGGATGGTTAGGGTTTGGGTTTAGGGGGGGTTTAGGAGCGTTTCGGAGCCTCCGATCGCGATCTGACGGTCCGGAATAGAGAGGGGTTTAGGTGGGCTGCAGGTGGGTTGTGAAAAGAGGTTGGGCTGAGATGAGAGGAGAGGAGTGCAGTCCGGCAACTGTTTTCGGAGACCGAAAACGTCCGACATTTTGACCGACTATAATGTCGCTATAGTTATCTGTTGGGGCATTAAACGAACTCCGAATGCGATGAAACTTGGCAGGCGGCCTACCTACAACATAAAAACACCGCATGCCAACTTTCAACCCATTCCGAGAACATTTTTTGGCCATTTATAAAATAATATTTCGGACGGGCCGCGGGCGTGTGCAAGTGTGCCTGGGCTCAGAACGGACAACGGACGGAACTGGGGGAACCCGGACGGATGCAGGTTTTGAAAACATGATGATGCAATGCACATGATGACATGATGAAATGCAACACGCAAGCAAATGACATGGCAACAACAGCGAATAACTCGAAGAACACCTGGCACATCGGTCTCGGGGCGTCACAATATGATCTTCCCTTCCCTCTCCGTTGTCGAGCGTTCTTGATTCTTGAGGCCGATGCTTGGGCTGCGTCACTGGGTCGCGACGGTGTTGGAGGACGAGGACGACGAGGCCGGGTGCCGCGACACCGCGTTGGCAACGGCCGGTGAAGGGGCGAAGAAGGGCGGCTTCCCTGGCCCTGGCCGTGGCCGTGGCCCTGGGAGTTGGTGCGGTGGAAGCGGCACTTAAAGGACCCGGCATGGGTGGCCAACACGCATATGCACTTGGAAGCGGGCCCGTGGCCCGCCTAGGACGGCGCCGACGCTGACCCGGGTCATATCCTCCGCGTATTCTTGGAGCTGTGGCTGGCCGATTTACATGAAATTAATTTCCTCAGTTGTGGTGACAAATATAATACACACAATCCATATTATTATGCACTAGCGTGTGTGTAAAATAGATGGATTATAATCCTGTACCCAATAAGATGGATATGTGTGTGTGTGTTAGACAGAGAGGGAGAGGGGGAGAGAGAGTGAGGAAGACGGAGGGAAAGAGTGTGTGTGTGAGGATTTGATGGTAAAAAATGTCGTCAATGTCACTTGATATGTATGAAAATATTAATATTGAACTCTTAAAGTTAATGTGGCCCCGTTGCAACGCACAGACGTTCTTCTAATATATATAGTAAGCCCAAGGTAATTCTATTTTGGGTCAAACATATAATATGACTTACTCGGATGATGTATTCTTTGTTTTTCTGTGAATACACAATTCTTACATATCCTTTCGTTGATAGAAGAAGTTAGAATAGGTACATGAGAGGATACAATACATGGCACGAATGCAAAAAGGCGTGAGCATGATGCCCGGAGCAGAGGGCGTGAGATGCTCGGCCCACACAAAGAAAATAACACAACTAAACTCGCCTAGCCCGGATTAAAGCTATGGAAGGCGATGAGCTAGAACTTAGAGAACCTAGATGCCACAACCATCACTAGGCCCTCTGCCGCGCGACCATGAATCTGAAACCGAAAGGATCAACGTACCCCACCTAAACGTCTAAAGATCGGCAAGTGGGCCACGGGACCCCATCGTGTAGAAGGTTGAAGCCATGAAGAAGCACTGAAAAAGTCGTGCAATGCGCCACGGATGCCTGCGCCTAGAGAAGCAACCCGAACCAGACACGATGACCAACATATCCAAATCCAACACCGGCGACGCCGCGATTGAACAAAACAATGCCTTCAACAAGGTGAACGATGCCAAGACATCTTTGACGTCTGATATGTAGAACCGGAATAGGGTTTTCCCTGACGCTCGAAGAGGGTCACATATAAAGGCCATGTCAACGCCTCCGAGAGGGGGAAGAGACTCGCGGGTGTCGCCACTGCCAGCATCGGCAAGCCGAGCGAGGATTTCACCTTGGCCTAAGTTCGAGCAATCCCAAAGCCGCCATATCTGGATCTGGAGAAAAGGAGATCAGATCGCTGGTCGAAAACAACCACAATAGGAAGGGATTCACGCTCCCTATCGAAGGGTGGCATCTAGCGCCCTCGGACACGCGAGCAATAAAATCTGGCGAAAGGACGGGGTCTGGGAGTGGACGAGGTTGTGGAGGCGATAGGGCAGAGACAACCGGCATAGGAGATGTGACGACGGTCGACAACGCAGATGAGCCAGGATCTCGAGGGGAACACAGATCCGGGCAGCCGTGGCCGGAGCTGCCAGGATGCTGGCAAGCTGAAGGAGCTGGAGGGACATAACTCCCAAAGCATCGCTGGGGGCGGAGTCACATCTGCAAAAGGACGCGTCGGCCAGCCATGGACAACGGAGGACCTGCCGCCATGAACACGCCACCGCCGCTTGTCGCTTTCAGCGCCGCCATGACCACGCCACCAGGACCAAGTCCTATCCAGTCGTCTTTCAACTATTCATGTTTTATTTGTTCATGCCCTTTATCTCAAGAACCATATATCGTATGTTTGATCTTCATGTTTGAACTTTCAACCAATTACAAGATATTGTTTTGTTCGAATTTGACTATGAACGTTGAGTCAAAATGTTAAATTGCATAAGTTGTGGTTTTGAAATTAGTATCAAGTATGTCTATCGGAAATAATATTGTTTGCATTATTTTGTTTATGGTACATACATGTGTTACCCATTTGTATGCTTGTTTATGAGATAATAGAAGAAGAAAACAGAATTCACAGGAAGAGTTTAGGAGAACTGAGAAAAGTAAAGTTGCACTAAATGAAAAACACTTATTCCGGGACGAAGGGATTAGGTGTCAGTTAACTTCCCTTAATTTTTACGGTCATCCCGTAAAAGTGGTTTTACAAGAAGTTTTTTAGTGGAGGTCTTGAAGTTGCTCTAACGACATAGCCAGCGATGACTTGGCTGATGATCAACTGGTACCGAACGGCGCATTTGCCTTGGAGGCAAAGCGACGGAGGAGGAACAAGGAAGTAAATGGATCAGAACAGATTCAGAGTGTAAGCTTACCTGACAGGCCTTATGGCAATGCTTACAAGCTAACGGAGAACCTAATAATATGTATCCCAATTTTCCCAGATGTCTGTTGGAGATCTGAGCTCACAAGATGGCAGAGACAATGAAAAAGAAATGGGGCTCCTGGTACAATTTATTTGGGTACATGCACATGTTATGTATCCAAAATATTTCGACAGTTGGTCTCAATGCCAGTGTCACAGTATGCTTGTCAATGCCTTGTTTTTGTTATGTAACTGGACACACAATTCAGGATCCTTACAACAACAACAACAACAACAACAACAAAAACTGTCGCTAAACTCTAATGGATCAGTAGCTATACATGCTGAAACAACTTGGACATATGCTCAACACCTTCTCATTTAGACAGTTGGAGTTGGTTGGGTAGAGGTCCCTGAGGGTATTGGTGGTAGGTTCTGCTACGACGAACACCTATCTATGCCCTTGGGTGGCAACTGAACGAAGAAGCAACTGGGGCGAGTGAGTAAACTGATATATGCACATGTTTTCTCCTCAACCATCAAATGTACATCTGGTCACTCAAGTGTACAATAAATACACCTATAAACTATGGAATTGGCAGATATTCAGGCCGGCAACAAAACCATCCTTCTGCCCATCTGATCAATATTATTGTGGTGTTTTAGCCAATCACCTGCGAATTGGATATGAAAAAAGTTAATGCCTAGTCTGCTGAGTGCAACGTGCATTTAGCAATCCAGGTTTGAGCTCTCACCTGCTTCACCAAAGGAAGTGCATTAGTTTCCCATTCTGTTGACCATTTGGAAGATGACCCTGTACTCAAGGCACCATCTTTCAGAGATTTCAAGGTGTCACATTCCTCTGGAAATCCCTTAAAGAGCATCTGCATGATTTTTCAATTGCAAGTTAATGTCTCTTCTAATGTTTAAAACAAAGCCATGATGAAAAGTACTCATACTAACTTTTAAAATGCATTGAGACAATGACCCAAGTAGTCATACAATGAAATGAAATAGTAATAAAAGATAAAGACTGAAAGTGGTCCTCACCATAAGTTCGTCTGCAAGCTCCGAAGATGTTGAGAAAAGAAGTCCATTTCTGTTTACTTTCACAAGCTCCTCGATGCTGCACAAAGAAAAAGAAAGACAGAGGCTTATAATATAGAGCGACCAAAAGGCCAATGCCAAAACATGACAATTCAAACATCTAGAAACATGGGTTACCAGGAGAATGAAGCAGCACAAACTGGTAATCCACATCCAAACATATCAACCACCTAAAAAGAAAAAATCAAGTTACAATGCAGAAAATAAAAAATTTCCTACATCCTTGAAGCAGATGATGTGGAGTAACCTTCATAGGTAGATCAAGCCCCGACGAGGATGTATGCAACGATACGCCTAGATCAGCTGATCCTGTATTTGCTCAAACACTCAATGTCTATGCTACAGCACACAATTATTTTGGCAAACGACTGGCATACCTAGCAATAGAGGATAGTCCTCCGATGCAAGCCACATAGTCCGGAAGGCAACACGTCTCAGTTTTAGCCTTTTTATTTGTTCCTCATATTTCTTTCTATCAGGCCCTTTACCTTCAGTGTCAATATTTATTAAAATCAGAGCAATGATTAAAAATTAGTGATTCAAACAGATATACCAGAACGCACGGTACCTGTGATAATAAAAAGCAATCTTGGGTAATCAAATTGCTTCCCGTTCTTGATATCAATCCAAAGCTTCCCCTCATCCATTGAATCCTCTTCACCTAATGTTGCAGCAACACGTCTATCATACATCAGTGCTGCTTCCAGAAGTATACTGAAATCTTCATCTGGTGTCCTGGAATGCAGGTGGCAAAGGTTTATAAGTTTATCCGCATTGTTAAGTGTCCACTCAATAATCACGTGAGATGAACATAAAGAGTTTCACAATAGAGACCACTCCGTTCAAGAGAACATACCAGCTTGTGCTGCTCACAACAAGCGCAGGTCTATTAGGCTTCAAAGAAACTCCACCATCAATCTTGCTAGTAAGTACAGTAGTGCTCTTGTCTTCCACTTCTTTTTCTTTGTTGTAACAGAAAACCAAATAAAATAAATCAAACTAGAATATGCTTATACCATGCAAACTATTCCAGTTGATTGGAAAATAACATTACCAACAGAGATGCAATCAGCACTGCCCATAGCACTACAAATGGAACTACCCAACCTGCAGAACAACTACTTCACGTGTTAAGGTCACATATACTGATATGCAGTACTGCAAGTAGTGTGGGAAGAACTGACAACAGATGCTCACCTCATGTTTCTGCGCCAAGGAAGCAGGATGGAAAAATTCAGGAGAATGATCATAAAGAACTGTTGCTCTGAAAATTATGGTTATCTAATGTTAGTACAAACTGCAGCATGTGAAACAGCCTTTTTATAAAAAGAAGTTGAAGTTCAATCTGATTACTTGATTCCCCAATTTTGAGAAAGCTCATGTTGCATTGCTTTCGTAACACAAAAGGCACCATCAGTCATCCGCCCAAAGTGCTTCTCGAACCTAGAATACAGGAAAACATCACTAATTAAAACACATGACCAATAAGATATAGAAACAGTCTAGCAGTTATGCAAACATGGTTAGAGCGTTACCAGAAATAGATTTTGACTATTACATGACTTCTGCCATGAGACAACCCAAGCAAAGTATATCCAAAGTTATGCCAATCCACAATAAATTTAGCACCTCTTAGCCAGCTAACCAGTTTTACAGCAGCCAATGTTGGAACGGAGGGTGGATTCTGTTGGACAAAAGATGGTCAAATGACACAAATCAGGTCTCTCATTGTTACTGTGAAATACAATAACTAAATCTTGACATTTTTTATTACCAATTTTTTTATTAAAAAAATATTAATCAAAAGGGATATTCTGTAACTAAGTAAGGGTCAGAGTAAACAACTTTGTAAATATACTACTCCCTCCGTCCCATAATGCAGTGCATATTTTTTTTTTAAAGAGTTAAACTTTACAAACTCTGACCAAGTTTGTAGAAAACAATATTTACATCTAGAATACCAAATACATGTCATTAGATACATCATGAGACATATTTTCATATTGAATATCTTTGATATTGTAGATATAAATAGTTTTCTCTATAAAGGTGGTCAAACTTCACAAGGTTTGATTTTTTTTATAAATCTATATGCACTACATTATGGGTCAGAGGGAGTACAATCAGCATTGCCAAAATGAGCATGGTGTCAACAACAGGTCACTGTACATATTGCATAGCATGAGTTACTATTTAGTATTTATTCCTTAAGCTGCACAATAAGCCAACTATGACTATTCATTTACTCAGTATCAGTATGGTTTTATTCAAAAGATATTGCTTAGCATGGTGGACAATGAATTCTAGATTGTTGAATTCTCTTAAAAAATAACTAAACCTGCTGACAATGGCAGTGATCAGACATACTCTTCATGTAATTCTGAACCACATATGCAAATAAGAAAGTTGTATGTAATTTTACCTGAACAATGAAGACATCAGGGCGAGGAATCTTAAAGCAGAGAAACCAAATCAGCATGATAAACTGGATGGCAGCTTTAAGTAGCAGTGCCAGGGCCCCAGATATCTTTGAAACTCCTGATAACTGCACTGGTTTCTGAAGATACAACCTTGAAGTCAACTGTAGCATGAGAAAATATATATAATAGAATGGCTCAAATAACCAATACCATCTCATGGATGTGAATTGACGGGTTCTCTCTCAGTGATAAATGGGGATCACTTCCTGCTCATAGACATAAAACAGGACACAAGGTCAGATCTCAAAAAGGTAACACTGAAATATGTTGCAATTTTGGCTTGTATGCCGTCGGCCCGTCCCTTAAGGTGTAGGAGCACTGGTATTCAGGGTACAAATAGCTTCATACTCAGTTGAGAAAAGTATACTTTTCGTCCCTCAACTCTTGGTGAAGTCTAGATTTGGTCCCTCAACTTCAAAACCGGACAACTTGCACCCCCAACTACCGAAACCGAACAAGGTTCGTCCCTGGACTCGGTTTTGACCGGTTTTGGTGCTGACTCACCCCGGTTTTGACCGGTGCTCACTCATATTTGTGTAATTTTTTTATGTCCGTGAACTTTTTGAATTTCACATACACTTTTCAACTCTACGTAATTTTATCAAGCTCGCGTATTTTTCAAAAATAAACATACTTTTTTTCAAATCAGCGAACTATTTTGAAATTTGCATACTTTTATAATATGTGTTCCTTTTATGCTAATCCATGAACTTTGTTTGAAATTCATGTACTTGTTTCAAGCTGAAATAATTTTTGAAATCCACATATTTTTGCGTAAAAAATTCCATATCCGCGTACTTTTTTCCAGTTCGCATAAACTTTTCAAATTCATGAACTCTTTCCAAAAATATGTACTCGAATATGAAAAGGTACATCAATTTAAAAAAACTAGATGAACTTTAAAAAAATACGCATAATTAAAAAAGTATATGAACTTGGAAAAAGTATGCAGATTTTAAAAAAGTACACAAATTTTAAAAAGGTTCATGTATTTGAAAAAAGTAACCGTATTTTAAAAAGGTTCACGTATTTGAAAAAAGTAACCGAATTTTAAAAAGGCTCCCGTACTTGGAAAAGGTAGGCAAATTTGAGTCGGAACGGTCAAAACCGGGGTGGGACGGCACCAAAACCGTGACCAGGGATGAATCTTGTCCAGTTTCAGAAGTTAAGGGTGCAAGTTGTCCGGTTTTGGAGTTGAGGGACCAAATCTAGACTCCGCCAAAAATTGAAGGATGAAATGTATACTTTTCTCTACTACAGTTTGGGAGTAAAATTCAACAGTACATCCGTTTGCAACAATGTCCACTTCCAAACCAGCCTGTTGAGAAAGATAATGAACGAGTAAATGCAAGATACTAGAACACAATAAACCAAAGTGACTCGCTAGAATTCTTGGCTCCATGCTCTCAACAGCAAGGAACATGCGCAAGCCTAAAGGTACCAGCCAGCTTCCAAAGACTGCTTCCACTTGTTGAAAAGGGAAAAAAAATACATGGTAAACAGTACGCCCCTCTAATCCAACCCAATCAATCAAAACAAACATGAGACTGCGGATTTGGGAGAGAGGTGCCTTACCTGGCTGGCGAGGGAGAGGGAGTGGTACTGCATCCGGGGACTGCGGCCGATGTCGCCCAGCACAACCACCGCCGCGCGTTTCCTCCTTCCTGCCTCCCCCGCCATCGTCGTCGATCCTGCGCGCGCGCAGAGGGAGGAAGAAATAGCGGCTCTAGGTATGCAGGTGGAGGGGGTGAGGGAGCGGCGGCCGGCGGCGCTGCTCTGTTAACCCAGGGGGCGGAAACGGCGCAAGTCCTGAACTAATGGTCCCACCCAACGGCGAGTCCATTTTTTTTAGCACAGGCTACCTTTTTTGAGATACAGTACTCAACGGCGAGTTTTTTTTAAACACAAAACAGACGCATAAGCTTATATATACGCGCATACACTCATCTCTATGAACACACAGACCCTATCCCTATGAGCATTTTCGAAAGACCAAGTTGACATATCATTTTCAGATTAACGAAGTCACCATAAGCGTCTCGTAGTTGACGGAAACGTCTCCTCCCACTAAATGTCCATCGCTGCAAATCTTAAAAAAAATCCAGAAATAATGCGAGCACCAGGACTTAAAACACAGGTGGGCTGGGACATCACTCTCCTCCTAATCATCCAATTACAGGTTCGTTCGCACGAGTCTTGCATTTTTAGGGATAACGACGAGTCTTACTTTGTTTAGAACCAAACACACTTTTTATTCAACGATATTTACTGGGATACAATGAAGATCTGATGGGTTTAACAGCCACACATGACGCCTATAATGAAGACAGAAAACATGCTTATCGAGGCCATGGGCTTTGAGATTGGTAGCTCTAACCTTGAAGATGAAGGTACAATGGTTAAAAGATTTAGATGTCTCCGTTATCTCCATGACGATGCTCGCATACACACCATCAATTTACCGATTGATATTATGGACCACACCTTGACAGTCAGAAGCAATGATTACATGTGATAATGATAAGTTCAAAGCAAGTGCAAGTGCCTCTCAGCATGCCAATGCCTTCAATGTCGTTGGGTGTGTAATTAATATCTGGTATCTTGATGACAGAGGAGCCCAAGAATAGACCTGAAAAGTCTTTACATACCACGCTAAAGAAACCCTCATTATGGTTCCTTGACACAGCATCATCGATTCTGAACTTCGCTACACCAAAAGGCGGTGGGGGAGAAGACCTAGGGACCGGGCAGAAATGAAAAGCAAGCATCTTACGAGGGGCGATGCAAAAATGCCCAACCGGCAGGCATGGGAAATCTTCCGCCGCATGACCCTGTCGACGTGGCTGCCGTCAAAGCACCACGCAGGCATGCAGGCCAGTCGAATTTAGGACATCGGATGAATCACTTAAAAGCATATATAATTTGGATGTGCATTTTGAAGAAACAATGGGAATATAAGTTATTTTCAACACGGAGAAGGGAGAGAATATTTGGTTGAGAAAGTCCTGCGGAGGGAGTGTTTCTTTAGATGGGGAATGGGAATGTGTGGCTTACACTACTAGACGGCAGGAGTGAGAAAACCCGAAAATCACCGGAAAAAGACGAAAAGAGGAAGGAAAAAAGAACGGCCGCGATCCCCGGCCCCCGCAGCCGCTCGCCACCGCTCGCCACCGCCGCAATGCCGGGCGGCCGCTCCCGCGCAACGCCCCCCGGGGCCCCGCCCTTCAAAGCGCGGCCCTCCTCCCGCGGCCCCTCGCTAGTGTCGCCACCCCTACTCCCCGTCCCCACATCTCCCTCCCCCCCACCTCGCTGGCCCACATGACCGCCGCCGCGGCGCTCGTTCTGGCCGTGGCCGTGGCCGCCGCGCTCCTCGCGGGCGCGGCGGAGGCGTCCAGGCCCAAGTGGAACTTGACGAAGAAGGGGACGACCGTCACCTACGACAAGTACTCCCTCATGATCGACGGCAGGCGGGAGCTCTTCTTCTCCGGCGCCATCCACTACCCGCGCAGCCCCACGCAGATGTGGCCCAAGCTGCTCAAGACCGCCAAGGAAGGCGGCCTCAACACCATCGAGACCTACGTCTTCTGGAACGCCCACGAGCCCGAGCCCGGCAAGGTACGTACTCTACGCACGCACACCCCCTGGCCCCTGCCGCCGCCGCCGCAAAACAAAACACATGCAGCTCACCCGTTGCACACGCACCGCAGTTCAATTTCGAAGGCAGGAACGACATGATCAAGTTCCTCAAGCTGATCCAGAGCTTCGGCATGTACGCCATCGTGCGCATCGGCCCATTCATCCAGGGAGAATGGAATCACGGGTCTGTTAATCTGCCAAAATATGTTTCACTTTCAGTTTTAATTGTAATAATGTGGCCAGTTTTATGGTCTGCAATGCAATCCTGGTGTGTATGCTCGTCTCATGTGGCTGCTTCTGTTTGTTTGTTTGTTTGTTTTCCCTTCAGTGCATTGCCCTATTGGCTCAGGGAGATTCCACACATAATATTCCGCGCCAACAACGAGCCTTACAAGGTAATGGCAATCAATCACTCACACGGTTGCAAGAGCCTGGTAGGTGTATGTGCATTTGTGCCAAGAGTTTTAGACAGATGACCGCCGGTGTTTTGTAATGCAGAGAGAAATGGAGAAGTTTGTGAGATTCATAGTGCAAATGTTGAAGGATGAGAATTTGTTCGCATCTCAAGGAGGGAACGTTATTCTAGCCCAGGTCAGTTAAATTCTACCTGTATATATGATGATGTTATACCTACATCTGTTTATTGCATGCCCGTGATTATATTCATGCGCCGTGCAAATTTCACAGATCGAGAATGAGTACGGAAATATTAAAAAGGATCATATAATTGAAGGTGACAAGTACCTTGAATGGGCTGCTGAAATGGCCATTAGCACCAACATTGGAGTCCCATGGATAATGTGCAAGCAATCTACGGCTCCTGGTGTAGTGGTAACTCTTTTACCAAACATGTGGTGAACATCTTAAGGCATGCTATTATAAATGGTAAAAACACATCAGTTTTTTTAATCAAGGCCCCATTTGAGAAGGGAACTGAGATCCTGTAAAAGTTGAACCGCTTTTCTGGAAACCCTGCACCCCAAACAGGCTGTAAATTTGAACAACTATCGTAAATGAGAATGTTTGATCCAGAGTGTATTCCCTTGTCTCCATCTCTTAATATGTGCCTCGCTCTCACTAGATTCCTACCTGCAACGGAAGGCACTGTGGGGACACATGGATAATGAAAGACGAAAATAAACCCCACCTTTGGACTGAGAACTGGACTGCACAGTAAGTTCAAGTTTTTCATACTCAACATTCTACTTGTTTTCCAAAATTGGTATGTCATTGATGCTTATGGAAAGGAAGATGTTGCACCCGTCAACTTTTGATCATCCAAACATATTAACTGCATTTTGCGTACACTTTATGTGAAATTACCATTACAGTGATACCACCATACTGAACATGTGGGGACACATGGTTTAGGCAGGCGTAAGCCCGCCGTTGACGCGTCAAAAAAGAAAAAGAAATTACCATTATAATGTTGGGAGTGGATCACGCAAAATATTTTCAACTTATTCCTCTAAAGATGATACTGCCATACTATGATATCTTATGTGTCATTAACCAAATATTTACAACATATTTCCCTTGCAGTGATACCACCATACTGAACATTTTGGTAGTGGAAATCAGGAGAGACATGCTATCTATCACCAAGTAATTTTTTTACATTAATATTAAGAGCAACTTCTTGGAATACACAGGTTCAGAGCATTTGGTAATGATTTAGCTCAGCGTTCAGCAGAGGACATTGCATATTCCGTGTTACGTTTTTTTGCCAAGGGTGGGACATTGGTAAATTACTACATGGTATGCTTATCCATTTGCATTTTTACAATGATATGCATTCAAATCGCCACAGAGAAAATACTAGAACTTTTCATGGAGTTGCATGGTCACTTGTTTTGAACAGTATTATGGTGGAACAAATTTTGGAAGGACGGGTGCTTCCTATGTGTTGACTGGATATTACGATGAAGGTCCCATTGATGAATACGGTTAGATTGGCTCAATTGTACATTTCAAGCTTTCCTGGTTCCATCTGTTGCCTCGATTGTGTCTAACAATCAGTTATTCGGTCAATGTACTGTTTTGACTGAAATTCGGTCAATGTACTCATCCAGGTATGCCGAAGGCGCCCAAATATGGGCATCTCAGGGACCTGCACAATGTAATCAAGTCATACAGCAGGGCTTTCCTTGAGGGGAAACAATCATTCGAGCTATTGGGTCAGGGGTATGAGGTTGGGAACAACTGCTTCCATCATTTCTGCACGAAAAAACTTGAGATGTTTTGTGTGACAGTGTTCTGTTATTGAACAGTCAATTTTCTTCTGGTCTGATTAGTTTCCTGCACGTGCAGGCACGCAACTTCGAGATTCCTGAGGAAAAGCTATGCTTGGCTTTCATCTCCAACAACAATACAGGGGAGGACGGAACTGTGATTTTCCGAGGGGACAAGTACTACATTCCGAGCCGCTCAGTTTCCATCCTTGCAGACTGCAAGCATGTGGTGTACAACACAAAGAGAGTATGTGCACCCTATGCATTTGCGTCTAATTAGTAAGGACATTGCTTCAGTGGTAATAAAGAGCATACATTCCTGACTTGTGTTATGCATATGTTATGCTAGGTGTTTGTTCAACATAGTGAAAGGTCATTCCATAAAGCCGAAAAGGCGACCAAGAACAATGTTTGGGAGATGTTCTCAGAGCTGATTCCGAGGTATAAACAAACTACTATCAGGAACAAGGAACCCTTGGAGCAGTATAACCAGACCAAAGACCAAAGTGACTATTTGTGGTACACCACAAGGTGTTGTTTCTTAATTTCATCACACCTTCATTTCAGCTCAGTATTATGAGCATTTATACTTTATATTTTCCCACAGGTAGCAAAATGGTGAATTCACTATTTGTGTTTGTTTACAACAACCGTGCAGCTTTCGCTTGGAGGCAGATGATTTGCCCATCAGGGGTGACATCCGGCCTGTGATTGCGGTCAAAAGCACTGCACATGCAATGGTAGGATTTGTCAATGATGCCTTTGCAGGTAACATGTCCAACTCTGTAATAATCTTGTTTATCCAAAAGCAGATACCAATTGCAAGCACTAACAATTGTACTAAAAAGAGACCTCATAACCACCATCAATGCAGGGAATGGTCATGGAAGCAAGAAAGAGAAGTTTTTCACGTTTGAAACACCCATTAGTCTAAGATTAGGTGTCAACCATCTCGCGCTGCTGTCATCATCCATGGGAATGAAGGTAATATATAAGTGTTTCAGGCTCTAGCTGGCTAGTTGGTGGTTGCACACAATTTATGATGGAATCCTGACCAGTCATAGGTCAATTTGCACATTTTGCTGTTGTTTGCAGGACAGTGGTGGTGAACTCGTTGAACTAAAGGGTGGCATTCAGGATTGCACAATACAGGGACTCAACACGGGAACCTTAGATTTGCAAATCAATGGCTGGGGCCATAAGGTACATGCTATTGCGCTTGGTATTTGAGAAAAGGATACACTTTCGCTCCTCAAGGCATAATGCACTGATATACTAAGAAATGATCACCTCCATGCTTATTTTAACCAGGCCAAATTGGAGGGTGAGGTGAAGGAGATTTACACGGAGAAAGGCATGGGCGCTGTTAAGTGGGTACCGGCCGTGAGTGGACAGGCTGTCACCTGGTACAAGGTAAGCCGGGCCACGAAAAGGATCATCATACATTCAGTCTCTTCAATCTTTGTTTCTAACTGTCAATGTCACTGTCTGTTTCATGTCATGTCAGAGATACTTTGACGAGCCAGACGGGGATGATCCTGTTGTCCTTGACATGACTTCTATGTGCAAGGGTATGATATTCGTGAACGGCGAAGGCATGGGTCGCTACTGGACGTCATACAAAACTCCTGGCAAAGTCGCTTCCCAGGCAGTGTATGGAAGTTCTGCGCTGCTCAACAACCCATTCTTCCTTTATTGGCCTACAATGTATTTTCACTCTTGAACTTATTAATTTTCCTTTCAGGTACCATATTCCACGGACATTCTTGAAATCCAAGAACAACCTATTGGTTGTATTTGAGGAGGAGCTTGGCAAGCCGGAAGGCATACTCATCCAGACAGTGAGGAGAGATGACATCTGCGTGTTCATCTCGGAGCACAACCCTGCACAGATAAAGCCATGGGACGAGCATGGAGGCCAGATCAAGCTCATAGCCGAAGACCACAACACTCGGGGATTCTTGAACTGCCCCCCGAAGAAGATCATCCAGGAGGTAGTCTTTGCCAGCTTTGGCAACCCGGTGGGGTCATGCGCCAACTTCACTGTAGGCACCTGCCACACTCCCAATGCGAAGGAAATCGTCGCCAAGGTACAGACATTCCCCCCTTAACAATGCGCATCATCTGTAATACTGTAGCTTATCCTGGATCACATTTTGCTTGTTCCTGCCTATGGTTGCCGGTTGATCTCTGGAGTATATGCACAGGAATGCCTCGGCAAGAAGGGGTGCGTGCTACCAGTGCTGCACACGTTTTACGGTGCGGACATCAACTGCCCCACGACGACGGCCACACTGGCGGTGCAAGTGAGGTGCCACAAAAAGGGCGATCCAGAATAAATAGAGAGATCGACACCTTCTCTGGGCTCCTGCACTCACTGTCTCTTCATCCCGTTTGGTTTCGAACTCGCGTCGATGCATTGTGTGTCGCTTGTTGTGATTATAGCTTCATTGAGGCGTGCGTGCTTGATCTGGATCGTAGGGAATCGATACGTAAATGTGAATGAAACTGCTGGGCGCTGATCGGCTCGAAGATGTATTTTCCTTTCCTCACCTCTTTCTTCTTTTGTTGTGTTGTGTGCTGTTTCATGTTAACCATCACAGTAGGTGCTGAATAACCACGAGGGATAGTTTAGCGAACTCCAAATTTGGTGCAAAAGAACCGTTGTGCTGACCGAGTGGATAGAATAATTCAATGACCATGTCCTGTAAATGTTTTATCATGTTTGTGGGGCATCCTCAAGCCTTCTGCTGCTTGATTTGTACATCTCATCTTGACAAGTTTATATTGCCAAATTTCTGATACAGCTGTATGTAAGTGTTGTATTTGTTAAACAATTTGTAATGCATATCTCTTGTTCCATTATCACAATGATAGTGGTCGCCGATCCTCTTTTGGACCGTATGGACATTTTTGTAATGCAAATTCGTCTACATTCTATACTCGAGTGCAATTTCAAGCTCAAACTTGATGTATTTGTGAGTTATGAAAACAACAACAGATTCAAACATGGATAGTGGTTTTTCTGGTTCTATCGTTTATTTTCCTGTTAGATTGTTTTTCATGCTCACGAATATGATTGATTAGCATTTGTAGAAATCAACTTCTCAACGTATTGATTTTTTTAGTATCATCTGAAACTTTCTGAATTTGGTTTTTCAGTTTTCAGTGTTTTCGCCATGAGTGTGGTTTTCAACGAATATTTTCCAGCTGATTGAACATTCAAAATTCCCTACGAAGCCTACAGATTCTAGAACTTCCATTGCATAAACCTTTCTGTTTTGAACTCCCCCTGCTTGATGTAAATATTACGCAGTTGTAAGTCCATGTGGCTCTTCCCAATGGCAGCTGAAAGCCTGAAACTCTAGCTTGTTTTGAAGCAATGGTTTAGGGCATCTCCAAGGTGGACCCGCAAACCACCCGCATCCGTCCGGACCGCGCAGTTCGGACCGCGAAAGCCATCCAACGCGGGCTTGTATCGGTCTGCAGAGTGGTTCGGACGTGATTTCTTCCGCAAACTGAAGACAAAATGTGGGTGGGAGGGGGGCTTTGCGGGAGTGCGGACTGATCCACGCCCGCTTCTGACCGCCCTGGCCCACCAAAACCCCCTTCCCTCTCCCGCGTGTTTTTGGGCAGCGCCACTCCAGAGCGTCGGCGGCTGTATTCATACCCGGCTAGAGCGGACGCGACCGCTCACTGGCGACGACATTGAAGCGGCGCACAAGCCGAGAGCGCCGCCCGCACAGCTCCGTGGTGCAGGCGACTGCCGTGCACTCAAAAGACACGACGGCCGCCCGCCGTCTGTCCGTCTGCCACCCACATTGATGGCACGCGGTTGCCAAGGCGTCTCCTCCGGTGCCAGCCGTCCGTTCCTCTCCCGCCCACCATTGCTATAAAAATTGGTGCCCTGGCCATAGCCCCAGTCATCCACCTTCGATCCCTCTCCGCAACACTCCCACCATGGATTCTTCCCCCGCCCAAGCTCTCTGGGACGGGCTGACGTCGGACCAGAAGAAGGAGATGGTCGCCATTGCTGCTGGCAGGCAGGCAGCCGGAGGACGACGACGTCCCAATGTAGGACGCTGCGGTCGACGAACCGGCGCCTCCTCACGCGGTGCATTACACCATGACCATCAGCGAGGTTCGTGCCCATTACATGGACATGGTGCGGGAGAGGAGTGGGAGGAGCAATTCCAGGAGGCACAAGCCGACGCCGCCTACAACAACCACCTCCTGCAGGAGCACTCGCAGGCGGAGGAGCAGCTCGCCGCTCGCACGACTGTCGTGCCGGACGCGGACCTGACGGAGCAGGAGGCGCTACTCGAGTTCTGCTGCTCCGCCCGCGAGATCCGCCTCGCCCGATGGCGGTACCGCTAGTGGGTGGCGGAGGTGGCGGCCGCCTACAAGAAAAGTGATGACGCGGGCGAGGCGGTGTTCGGCGATACCGACGACGAGGCGGAGGACATCGCAGAGTCCGCGCCCCGCCGCGACAACCACGAAGCCGGCACGTCCACGGGTGCCCCAGCAGCGAGGTCGCAGCCACTCAGGTCGCAGGAAGGCCACCGCTCCTCCCATCCCATCGACGCCAAGCTTGGTAGGCTGAACATCGTCGGCCGATTAGCCGCTTGGCGTCGACGGAGAGGCGGGCAGCTTCGCTTCCCGTGGCTCAGGAGGCCGAGATTACAGAGGCAGAGCTGGAGAGCGCCGAGGCGGAGCTGGAAAAGGCGAAACTTCAGTTTTCTTGGTTCATGGCCGGACATGTGGAACAGGCGCCGACGACCATTTAGACTTAGCCGGACGAGCTCCGCTTAGTTGATGTAAATGTAATGAAATCCATCCGTGTTTATATCAATTCGCCCGATTTCATCGAATTTCGGCCGGTTGGTTCGAGTTGTTGTCAAAATGTATGCGGTTAGTGTTGGATGGCGTCCTCACGCATCCGTGTCGGCGGACTGGCCCCCCTGTCCATGGACGGACGCAGGAGGTAATTTACGGGTTGCCGTTGGAGATGCCCTTAGGTAAGCAACTTGTCGCACTGATGCCTAAGAAAGAGAAAAGGAGTTCAAGAGTATTTCCTTCCACATATAATTTATTTTGAGATATTTTGTAATTTATTGACGTTTTTTTGTTTAATTTCCCACCGATGGTCGCGTTTGTCAAAATTTAAATTGCAAATGCTTTGGTTCTTGTATTTCAACCTGACGCAATGGAAGGCAAAGGCAAAAAAAAAGGATTGATTATTTTTCAGAAAAATGGGGCGTTGCGAGAATCTCCCATCGACGCCAAGCTTGGTAGGCTGAACATCGTCGGCCGATTAGCCGCTTGGCGTCGACGGAGAGGCGGGCAGCTTCGCTTCCCGTGGCTCGGGAGGCCGAGGTTACAGAGGTAGAGCTGGAGAGTGCCGAGGCGGAGCTGGAAAAGGCGAAACTTCAGTTTTCTTGGTTCATGGCCGGACATGTGGAACAGGCGCCGACGACCATTTAGACTTAGCCGGACGAGCTCCGCTTAGTTGATGTAAATGTAATGAAATCCGTCCGTGTTTATATCAATTCGCCCGATTTCATCGAATTTCGGCTGGTTGGTTCGAGTTGTTGTCAAAATGTATGCGGTTAGTGTTGGATGGCGTCCTCACGCATCCGTGTCGGCGGACTGGCCCCCCCTGTCCACGGACGGACGCACGATGTAATTTGCGGGTTGCTGTTGGAGATGCCCTCAGGTAAGCAACTTGTCGCACTGATGCCTAAGAAAGAGAAAAGGAGTTCAAGAGTATTTCCTTCCACATATAATTTCTTTTGAGATAATTTGTAACTTATTGACGGTTTTTTTGTTTAATTTCCCACCGACGGTCGCGTTTGTCAAAATTTAAATTGCAAATGCTTTGGTTCTTGTATTTCAACCTGACGCAATGGAAGGCAAAGGCAAAAAAAAGGGATTGATTATTTTTCAGAAAAATGGGGCGTTGCGAGAATCTCCCATCGACGCCAAGCTTGGTAGGCTGAACATCGTCGGCTGATTAGCCGCTTGGCATCGACGGAGAGGCGGGCAGCTTCGCCTCCCGTGGCTCAGGAGGCCGAGGTTACAGAGGTAGAGCTGGAGAGCGCCGAGGCGGAGCTGGAAAAGGCGAAACTTCAGTTTTCTTGGTTCATGGCCGGACATGTGGAACAGGCGCCGACGACCATTTAGACTTAGCCGGACGAGCTCGCTTAGTTGATGTAAATGTAATGAAATCCATCCGTGTTTATATCAATTCGCCCGATTCCAACGAATTTCGGACGGTCGGTTCGAGTTGTTGTCAAAATGTATGCGCTTAGTGTTAGATGGCGTCCTCATGCATCCGTGTCGGCGGACTGGCCCTCCTGTCCATGGACGAACGCAGGAGGAAATTTGCGAGTTGCCGTTGGAGATGCCCTTAGATAAGCAACTTGTCGCACTGATGCCTAAGAAAGAGAAAAGGAGTTCAAGAGTATTTCCTTCCACATATAATTTCTTTTGAGATATTTTGTAACTTATTGACGGTTTTTTTGTTTAATTTCCCACCGACGGTCGCGTTTGTCAAAATTTAAATTGCAAATGCTTTGGTTCTTGTATTTCAACCTGACGCAATGGAAGGCAAAGGCAAAAAAAAAGAGATTGATTATTTTTCAGAAAAATGGGGCGTTGCGAGAATCGAACTCGCGACCTCTCGCACCCAAAGCGAGAATCATACCACTAGACCAAACGCCCTTCGGTGCCAACTTCGGCATAACAAACCTTATATTGCGAATCGTATTGCCATTTGCTTTTCCCTCCAAAACTTCTCCCCAAATTCTTAGGTTTCCCGCCTCCCTCGCCGCCGGTAAATCGCGTTTCTCTCTCTCTCTCTCTGCGGCACACAGATTCCAATTGTTCCACTCCACCTCGCCGCAGTCATGGCGGACGCCGGCGACGACCTGGACCTGCTCCTGTCGCTGGACGAGGATGGCGACCAGGCCGTCCTCGAGACCCCTCCGTCCTCCCCCTCGCGCCCCGCCGCCGCCGCCGCCGCTGGCTACGGCGCCTTCACGCCCCCGAGGGCCGTGGCGCGCCCGGGCGGCACCGACATGTCCGTCTTCCGCGACGCCGTCAAGGACTACATCGAGGCCGTCCCGGCCTCCACCTCCGGCCCGGGCCCCAGCCGCCACAAGCTCCCCAAATCCAGCCAAACCCTCGTCGACACCTACTCCGGCCTCCGCATCAAGCACATGGCCGTCTCGCCACTCGACATCGCCAACCGATTCGCCGACATCCGATTCGTCCGCATCTCCGCGTTCAA
>NC_041388.1:544975060-545049468 GCF_002162155.2 Triticum dicoccoides
GTAGAAATGGACATTTGTACTCGGGAACTCATCGATTTGAGGGGGCAGGAGCCTGGCCGGTGGGGACTTCTTCTCCGGCTGCTGGGTGACCGCCGGCGTGGTGCTGGACAAGGGCACGAAGCGGGTGAGCGCGCAGGGGAAGGACTACAGCATCTGGAAGATGGGCGCGCTGGACGACTCCGAGGTGTCGGTGTTCCTCTTCGGGGACGCCCACACCCACTACTCCGGCGGCGCCGTCGGCGACGTCTTCGCGCTGTTCAACGGCAACGTCCGCATGGACAAGGGGGTACTATGCTTGCTCACATTTTTCTTTCCTGTCTTGGCTGGATCAACTGATGCCTTGAGGGTGTATGCTGAATTGATTCATTGTTGGTGGACGATCTTCTTGCAGGGGCAAGGGTTCTCGGTGAGCGTTGGCTCGGTGGGGCAGATGATGAAGATGGGCGTCTCGGCGGATTTCAGCATCTGCAAAGGGACGAGGAAAGATGGGATGGCCTGCACCATGGCCACAAACAAGTATGTACTTCTTCCTGAATGATGAGATTGTCTCTGAAAAACTGTCGTTGCACACTGCCAATAATAAGATCCAGGAAGATGTAAAACTAGAAACTACCGAGTACTGTCTGTACTTGGACACTGAGGAAATCCTGCGGTCATCTCCTCTGAGATATTAACACTTGTCTGGAGTGCGATATGTGCTAAGACCGAAAAAAAGAAATGAAGCCCATTTAGACACACCGTTGCCTCCTATGGACTGATGCTCAGACCCTGGTCAAGGTGTGAGGGTCATGGCAGCCATATCATAGATTAGTGGTGTGCACATTGTCTCTGAAAAACTGTAGTTGCACATTGCCAATAAGATCCAGGAATATGTAGAAATTAGAAACTACTGAATACTGACTCTACTTGAACACTCAGGAAATTCTGTGGTCATCTCCTCTGAGATATTAACACTTATCTGGAGTGTGATATGTGCTGAGACTGAAAAAAAAATGAAGCCCATTTTGACACTGTTGCCTCCTACGGACTAATGCTCTGACCCTGGTCAAGGTGTGAGGTTCATGGAAACCATATCATAGATTAGCGGTATGCACATTGTCTTTCTGGTTGATGACCATGATCAATTCGCGCCAATCAAGGGTTCAGCAGGTTATTTGTATGGATTTTCCGATATGATTATCTAAGACTTGAATTGTGACTTGGTAATTAGGTTTAGCCTTGAAATAACCAGATTATTCAACCTCAGTCGCATTGTTGTTGTTGTTCTTGCATGATGAGTGTTGCTTTTTTTATATGAAATTTTCAACAGTGGAAGCAAATTGTAATCGAATTCACATGGTGCTATGCTTTTTTGGAGAGCCAATTTCACAGCATTTCATTTACATTATGGCTAGGCCAAAAGAGCAGATGTGGTTTAGATAAATGCTGTTTCTGACCCTGAACATGGCCTGTTCCTTTTCAGGCGTAAGGGACCATACTGCAAATATCATTCATCGGTAGGAGATATTAATAACTCCCTATTTTGCATCTGAGGCAGATAGGCATGCAATGTTGATTAATTATGTGTGTTTCCTATTGGCAGAGCACATCATCACAGAAGTACTCTACTGGCAGAGTGGAGCTTAAGGGTGGGTAAGTGAATCCCAAAAAGAACAATCATAGCTTCTCCTGTGTTCCCGAATGGTTCCTCATCCACCATTCCACATGATTCTTTACATTTTTTTTATTCTTCAGAAACTTCCAGTTTGCTTCCAAACTTCGTTCCAATGGAATTTACATGGTCAAGCCTCCCTCAGAACGATCCGATCCGAGAAATCCATCACGACCACTGAAAGTAATGTCGGTCGATGGTTTAAAAAGGGCTTTAAGGTATTTGAAGTACTTACATTTGTTCACCTTTTCAGTTTATATCCTCCGATGAACATAAACTTCTATACCGTGAACAAAATGATGGCGTGGACTGTGAAATAAGCAAATAATAGTGTTAGTTAGTTCTGTATACCATTGTACTGTCCAAATGTGAGGTCAAAAGGATCCTCTGGCATATGTTGACAGACTAATGACTGAAAGTGTATCAGCCCTTGTTATAGCATGAAGTGAAGGTGCTTGTCATGCTAAACTGTTTATTTCCTAATTTTGACTCTGTCTTGCAGTAATGCGGATAAAGTGACCACTAAGAACAACTCTCAGGGTATAAGGTTCCTCTCCCATGTCACAGGTAAAAAACACATTCCCACATTTCATTTGTTGCTGTAGTAGTTTGATGCAAGTTTCACCTACACACTGCGACTGCCTTAGATCAACTTTAATAAATGGCTGTGTGCGTCACATTGATGCAGAGGCCGGGGGTTCCAACCTCCCTTTCGAAAAAAAAAACTACACACTGCAAAATTTGCCGCTGTCACCTCGCAATGGCAACTGATCTACCTTCTGCATTGACCAGGCGGCACGGAACCGAATCTCGTGAGCAACAGTACTTCGACAGTTGTACAGAAGCCGATGTCGACCTGGAGCACCCTCTCGGAGAAGCTGAGCTCAGGCAGAAGGTGAGCCGCAGCATGCCCCTGGGTTTGTAGCCTTCACCGCTCCATGGAGCAATTCTTTTCAACCGAACGACCTTGATTTACGTGCAGGCCGGCATCTTCTGGCGCCAAGGTAGGAGCGCCCAAACTGGGCTCGCAGAAGCAGGAACAAGAAGCCAAGAGGAGAAAGGTGAACAACCCTTCGGGGAACACAATCGAGTTGGACCTAGGCAGCTCGGACGACGACGAGATCAACATAGTGCTGCGGCGTTGATGGCTGGGCTAGCTCCATGGTCAAGCGGCTCGCTGCTTTCTTTTCCAGAGGTTGTATATGTAGAATATCAGAAGGAGCACACATGGGAAGATAGGTCAACAGGATTGTGGCCGCCCTTCCACAGTCGAGGCTGATTCCTTCTTTTAAGAATCGGGAATCTGAAATACCAGGGAGAATGTTTTCTGTTGCCTGTATTTCAATCTGGGACGAGATTTTGAGATTCATTCAGCTTTAGTTCGTAGTGCCTTGTGTGACATTGTCAAAAGGCTGACGAACGAACGCTGAGATAGCCAAAGGCTTTAGTTACTACTAGTACATTTCATTTCTGAAAGAGTCATTATTGCTGTATGTACTAAAAGTGTGGCAAACTTCATTACAGTACTAGGCGCGATGCCAAAGCCATAGCAATTCAGCGTGTAACGGTTTTGCTAAAGCACATCTAGATGTGCCCTAAGTATTGTACATATAAATTCTATGCCATTGATTCTACGTGAAGATTCGTGCAAGAATTTTCATTAGTCTTTTTTTTCTAGTTTGATTGAGTCATTTAGATGTGCAATAATTAAAGCACACTTAGATGTGCCCTAGACAGACCTGCGTGTAAAAGGCAGGCAGCAGAGTTGCAGATTTAATTTAGAAATGCGCCCTCACAATGAAAAAGAAGTATTGCAGAAACACTCTAAACTTTGCGACATCTTTACTGAGGATGAGAAACCAACATCAACATACATGTGCTGTGGCACATCAATGATGGATCATACGATGACACCTAAAGAATGTATGCATGACTTGAATTACTTCGTTTACTTTTTCAGTGTTTGAGGTAATCGAAAAGGTCTGTTTAGGACACATCTAGATGTGACATAATTATATCACATCTAATCTTGTGTTCACTATATTTGTGGTCTATTTTATTTTTGTCATAAATTTAGATGTGACATCCTTAGAAACCGTCTAGATACGAATTAAACAAACTGTAACCGAAATATGTGCGTGACGGCTACTACGAATCAACCGCCGCCTAGCCAGCCGTCTGATGTGGTCCTGGTGGCCGTTGGATCACAACAACACAGCCCCACCCTTACTTCTTCCTCCTCTGATCCCATTCCACCAGAGCAACGCAGCACCCGCTGTGGCACAGGCATCCTGTGACCTCGCGGCACCAGAGCCGTCGATGAGTGCTGCAACGCAACTCCAAGAGCCGTCGGTGACCGCTGCATCACGAGCGGCGCTTCTGGAGCACCGGCGTGCTGCTCCATGGCAACACCAAGCGCAGCAAAAATAATACCAACGCAACACCGACGACGCCTTCGGCGAAACTTCATTCAGCTCCGATGATGCTCCATTGCAACCTCATGCGGCGCTCCATTGCAACTCTGATGACGTGACAAAAGCTCCAACACAACACCAATGGCGAGCAACCCAACTTCTTCCTGCGTGCTGCAACGCAACACCGGCAGCAAGCGGCGCCCGCCTCCGGCCTTCACGCTGCGTTGCAACACCGGCGGCGAGCAACACCGCACCTCGGCCTTTGTGCTGCGTTGTAACACCTGCGGTGGTGCCCGATCACAATGTTGCCTCCCTGGCTCGCCGCAGCTCCCACCGCCCTTGCAGCAGCGTCCACCGGCCAGCCATGGAGGAAGCACATCTCCTCTCCCCACCATAGCTTGGGGAAGGCCAGGCCATCGACTTAGGTAGGAGCACTTGGGACACATCCATGGTGGTTACTACAAGAGAGGAGAGGAATTGGAGAAATCATTGGAGGTGCGGTCTGACGGAGGAAAAGGAATCAGAGGGACGGGGATTCAGGGAAGACGATGGGTGGTCGACGGGAAGAGATAAGGTTGTGGAAGAAGGGGCTCAGCGGTGTGTGGGGGCCATGCGAGGCGGTTAATGCACTGGGTGTTATCATCCAGTAGATTTCAAGCATTTCTCTATGTGCATACATGTATAATTAACATGTGCCCTTGCAAAACAGAACAATACCGAAAGAAACGGTCTTACTAAATCTCAGTTGACCGAGACATTGTCGATCTTATATTTATGAGACCTTATATTAAGATTCATGTAAAATTATATTTTTAGGTCTTTCTTTTTTATATGTTATGTCCACTTTAGTGAGAGAATGCCACACCCGAAAACAAAATGCTGATCTATGAAAGCGACTTGATGGTCATCGCAAAATAAATAAATACATAAGAGCAACTTCAATGGGCGACCTATTTCGTTCGCCGCCGTCCATTTGAGTCGGTGCGGACACAAAAGGCGCTCAAACGCGCCGACCCAAACGGATGCGCGTCCGCTTTTCGTCCGCGGGCGACCCATTCCCGGCCCATTTTTGAGCCGGATTTGCATCGGCACGGACACGCGACGGATGCGCGCACGCTCGCCTTCTCCTCTCCCCGGGCCCGCTGGTCAGTGACACATTGACCTTGAAGGAAATATGCCCTAGAGGCAATAATAAAGTTATTATTTATTTCCTTATTCCATGATAAATGTTTATTATTCATGCTAGAATTGTATTAACCGGAAACATAATACATGTGTGAATACATAGACAAACAGAGTGTCACTAGTATGCCTCTACTTGACTAGCTCGTTGATCAAAGATGGTTATGTTTCCTAACCATAGACATGAGTTGTCATTTGATAAACGGGATCACATCATTAGGAGAATGATGTGATTGACTTTACCCATTCCGTTAGCTTAGCACTTGATCGTTTTAGTTTACTGTTATTGCTTTCTTCATGACTTATACATGTTCCTATGACTATGAGATTATGCAACTCTCGATTACCGGAGGAACACTTTGTGTGCTACCAAACGTCACAACGTAACTGAGTGATTATAAAGGTGCTCTACAGGTGTCTCCGATGGTACTTGTTGAGTTGGCATAAATTGAGATTAAGATTTGTCACTTCGATTGTCGGAGAGGTATCTCTGGGCCCTCTCGGTAATGCACATCACTATAAGCCTTGCAAGCAATGCAACTAATGAGTTAGTTGCGGGATGATGCATTACAGAACGAGTAAAGGGACTTGTCGGTAACGAGATTGAGCTAGGTATTGATATACAAACGATCGAATCTCGGGCAAGTAACATACCGATGACAAAGGGAACAACGTATGTTGTTATGCGGTCCGACCGATAAAGATCTACGTAGAATATGTAGGAGCCAATATGAGCATCCATGTTTCGCTATTGGTTATTAACCGGAGACGTGTCTCGGTCATGTCTACATAGTTCTCAAAACCCGTAGGGTCCGCACGCTTAACGTTCGGTGATGATCGATAATATGAGTTTATATCTTTTGATGTACCGAAGGTAGTTCAGAGTCCCGGATGAGATCGGGGACATGACGAGGAGTCTCAAAATGGCCGAGACGTAAATATCGATATATTGGACGACTATATTTGGACATCGGAAAGGTTCCGAGTGATTCGGGTATTTTTTGGAGTACCAGAGAGTTACGGGAATTCACCGGGGAGTATATGGGCCTTATTGGGCTTTAGGGGAAAGAGTGAGGGGAGGCTGCGCCCCCCAAGGCTTAGTCCGAATTGGACTAAGGGAAGGGGCTGCGCCCCCTCCTTCCTTCTCTTTTCTTTTCCCTTTCCTTCTCTCCTACTCCTACTACATGGAAGGGAGGGAATCCTACTCCCGGTGGGAGTAGGACTCCCCAGGGCGCGCCATAGTAGAGGGCCGGCACTCCCCCTCCTCCACTCCTTTATATACGGGGGAGGGGGGCACCCTAGGACACACAAGTTGATTGTTCCAAGCTGTGTGCGGTGCCATCCTCCATCATAATCCACCTCGATCATATCGTAGCGGTGCTTAGGTGAAGCCTTGCATCAGTAGCAACATCATCACCGTCATCACCCCGTCGTGCTGACAGAACTCTCCCCTGAAGCTCTGCTGGATCGGAGTTCGTGGAACGTCATCGAGCTGAACGTGTGCTGAACTCGGAGGTACCGTGCGTTCGGTACTTGGATCGGTCGAATCGTGAAGACGTTCGACTACATCAACCACGTTCTCATAATGCGTCCGCTTACGGTCTACGAGGGTACGTGGACGATACTCTTCCCTCTCGTTGCGGTGCATCACCATGATCTTGCGTGTGCGTAGGATTTTTTTTGAAATTACTATGTTCCCCAATAGTTGTATCGGAGCCAGGTTTATGCGTAGATGTTATATGCACGAGTAGAACAAGTGAGTTGTGGGTGATACAAATCATACTGCTTACCAGCATGTCATACTTTGATTCGGCAATATTGTTGGATGAAGCGGCCCGGACTGACATTACGCGTACGCTTACGCGAGACTGGTTCTACCGACGTGCTTCGCACACAGGTGGCTAGCGGGTGTCAGTTTCTCCAACTTTAGTTGAACCGAGTGTGACTACGCCCGGTCCTTGTTGAAGGTTAAAACAACACTAACTTGATGAAATATCATTGTGGTTTTGATGCGTAGGTAAGAATGGTTCTTGCTCAGCCCGTAACAGCCACATAAAACTTGCAACAACAAAGTAGAGGACATTTAACTTGTTTTTGCAGGGCATGTTGTGACGTGATATGGTCAACACGTGATAAGATATAAGTTGTTGTATAAGATGATCATGTTTTGTTGAAGTTATCGGCAACTGGCAGAAGCCTTATTGTCGTGGAATTGTCATGGCAGATGTCCTTAGTGTCAGGACTTAGTCGCGAGGCCAACACATCTATGTGGTAGCTTGAGAGGGGTTGAGCGGGACGAGAGACGCGATGTTTTAACCAGGTTCGGCCCCTCACGGTGGAGGTAAAAGCCTACATCCTGCTTCATTGATATTGATGATGATGATCACCGTTACAAGAGTGCTCTATCTCGAGAGCTATTGTCTAAACCTAACTTGTCCAACTTGTGGAACTTGTGAATCTTGTCCTCCCCTTTTGGGGAGCCCTGCCCCTCCTTATATATGTTGGAGGGGCGGGTTACATGTAGAGTCCTATTAGGATTAGGACTAGTCTATCTCTAATACAAACCGGATATAAGTCCAGGTCTTAACTCCTTATAGGACAAATATTCCTCATGCCTTTCCTCTTAAACCGGCCCACCGTTAAACGTGAACCGGCCTTCTGGGCCTTGGGCCTTGTCATCCGTCTGTCCCGCACGCCGGATCACCAGTGAGTCATAATGATCAGGTGGGTTACTGGTAAACCGCCAGGTCAGGGCGGGTCGCCAGTAACTCGCCAAGTGTCAGCGGGGTCTTCAGATAAACCGCCAAGTCCGGCCGGGTTAACTTCCGGCCGGTTTACACCGCGGGGTATATCCCCGACATTAGCCCCCAAGTTTAGCTTGGATTTATTCATGGTAAACTTATACTGCAAAATAAACACAAGAACAAATTTGACAGGTTATGCTCCGGGTTAAGAATTTTTGTAAACCGGTACCAGATCATCCTTAAGTCCTTGTTATTTCCTCCTTCTGGGAAATCCGGGTCAACAGACCAGCTTCATAATCAATTTACCGACATTGGTTTGTCACCGAGAAATATTGTGAAGAATAACTCCTTTGACTCAGCTCCCAAAGCGCCGGTTTAAGAAATATGGGTCTGAAAATACTTATCTGATATTCAGCCGGTTTGAAGATGTAAAACTTGCCGGTTTAATATTAACAAAATAGTCGGTTTATAAATATTGATGGTGCCGGGTCATAATTGTTGTCGACAGCGGGTCATGTAATTGATCTTCCTGATTTGCTCAAAACTGATAAAATGAAGATGTTCCTCCTTTATATGCATAATACCTGTAGCCCCCAAGTCTTAAGAGGAGAACATAGTGATAACTTAAGACTTGCTCCAATAAGTGTTTCAACCTTGAAGAAATCCAGTTTGTTCATCTCAATTATATAAACTGAATACTCCATATATGTAGCCCCCAAGTGCCGGGTTGTCATGCTTGCAGCAACCTGGGACTTGTAATTGCTTATAAAAACTTCAATCAGTGTAGCCCCCAAGGGCCGGTTCAGTAAGATAATATTGAGCTGGGACTTTATATATACTTCATTGAAAATAACATCATATGATGTAACTCCCATCATGGGGCTTGAACCCACATCCACAAGGTTAAGAGCTTTGTGCTTTACCAACTGAGGAGTGGACCCTTCAATATAATGGATAAAAACTTGTGTACCTTGAATTGTTGACAGGAGCAATTGGTAGCCTCCAAGGGCCGGCTCATTACAATGTGATGAGTCAGGTCTTCAATAAAGTGAGCAAAAAATGACTTTGCATTAGCCCCCAAGTGTCATGGTGCATGCTTGCAGCGACATGAGACTTGCATATTTGATGAAATCTCAACGTGAATAATGTAGCCCCCAAGTGTCGAGTTGTAAGCCTGCAGCGACTCGGGACTATTCCTTCAATTGTAGAATAAATCATATCCATTGATAATATAATAGCCATTGCGCTAAAGCGACTTTGAAAACCTTAATCATAAAACTGGTTACTGATAACCATAATAAAATCCAGCCATGTTGGCTATTTAAAGATTTGAATAATATAATTCAATGATTTATGAGCACATGATTCCAATGACGCAATCCAAATATATACTGGCGACTTATAGTCAAAAACCAGGCCGGTTTAATAAACACCGGATAATTTATCATCATATACTGGCGACTTATTGTCTTAAAGCCAGGCCGGTTTAACAAACATGTTTCTGCATACAGCAAGTTTAAAGTGTCCTGTGACATTGAATCACATCGTTGGTTTACCAACTTTTTGTAGTAGAGGTAATAACCCAAATTTTGAGTACTAATAACTCCTTCCATATTGTGCCGGTTTATGATAAAACCGTACCGGGTTGTGATAAACACCGGATTAACCATATATAATACTGGCGACTTGTAGTCAAACCAGACCGGGCTGATAGTCTCCGGATTATAACTTGATCGTGTACTGACAACTTGTAGTTGAAAGCCGAGCCGGGTTGATAAACACCGGTTTACTCCATAATAGGATGGTAACAGAAAATCAAACTGGGCAGATAGCCTCCGGATTAAGATTTGACCATGTTCCGTCAATTTGTAATTTGACAGTCGAACCAGTTTAAGAATTGTCAGTTTAAAAAACGCAATAAAAAGAAAGAAATATCTTTCAAAGAAAAATGTGAAGCAAAGGCAATGACAAAACCGTTTGCAAAAAGAGGCTGATTTGAGCTGATCAGATGGCGTTACCATGGTCGGATACGACCAAGCTCCCGATAGGTGTAGCTATGGTTCAAGTCAGCCAGGTCCCGAAATGAAACCATGGCATTTATGCCGACCAAGTGGCATGGCAATGGTTCGGGTTCGACCAAGCCCCCAAGTGATTCTGTGGCCTTAGGCCGATCAAGAGGCATGACTGGTTCAGATGTGACCAAGTCCCCAAGTGATCTAGTGGCTCTCGCCTATCAAGAGGTATTGCATTGGTTCGGACACGACCAAGCCCCCAAGTGATATAACATGATGCTTTTGAAAAGCTAACTCAAGGGGTAAACCGGAGGCCGCTTTAGAACAACTCCGTGCAACCACACATGATGTAAAAGAACAGAGACCCCGCTTTATGAAGCAGACGCCCCCATGTGATCAATAATATGTCAGGCCAGTAAGGCGGGATACCCATGTTTGAACCGCGCATCATGGCAGCAGGTCCTCTTCGGCAATTTTTAACTTTTTGCAAGAGATAAATTCTTCTTTGAACCGGGATCTTGAATCGGATATTGAGAGCTTCAAAGCTTTATGGGAGACATCTTTCCCTTAACCAGATTTTAAACCGGAATCTTCATTTTTAGCCGGAAATTTTCTGACGGCCTTTAAACTCGAACTTGCGAGAAGTTAATTCCTTTTTGAACCGGACATTGTTAAACCGGATTTGAGCGCTTCAAAGCTTTGTGGGAGAACAGATTTCCCTTGAACCGGACTGTAAACCGGATATTTGAGAGCTGCAGTCATACTGACTTCCCTTGAGCCGGATTTTAAACCGGAATCATTTCTGATGACCCGGATCTTCTTCATTGAGCCGGGATTTTGTAACTATTATATACTTTCTAAACCGGAAATTTTCTGACGGCCTTTAAATTTTCATCAATATAACAGTAGCCTCCAGGACTAGGTTATCTTTCCCTCCATCGTCCTGGGGTTCTTAAACCGGCTGAAACTGGCAAGATTTGCTGAGTCATGTCATCGTAACCCCCGAGTCTTAAAGGTGCCTCGAGGAGTTGGCTTGAGACTGTCCATATTTGACCGTGATATAAACTGGCATAACTTGTATATCATTGATGTTGATAGCACGATGTGAATCCACAGAAGGTTGAGGTGACTGCGGCGGGTTATAAATGATCCCGTATGATCCGTGTCAGCAACTCGGCCAATGGTTCCTTCCAACTGGCTCCTTGAAATTTAACCAAACTGTAGTGGCGGCGACTTGTGTGCATGTCCATTGAACCATCCAGTGCGGACGACGGCTGATAATACATAATAATTGCCTCCAAATTGTTGAAAGAAAACCGGGCTACCCAAGCTGTGACTTGTTCATACTCAATAAACAGCTCATGCAGACAGGTGCGGCCCGGTATGTTGATGTAGACCGGGTCCGCAGAGGCGGCGGCTTTGTGCACGTCCATTGAACAGCGAGAAAAAACGATCCCGGCAAGTCGATGTAAACCGGGTCCGCAGAGGCGGCGTCGGACGGCAAGTCAATCGCGAGCACGGTCCCAGCAAGTCGATGTAGATCGGGCCGCAAGGGCGGCGACTTGTGCGCGTCCATTCAACGGGTAATACGTCACGGACTATCGCCGGGCGGAACATTATTAGCCCGTGCTCCATACCGTGGTATAAACCACATTTGTAGTGAATAATTGTCCTGCATATCAAAATATACGGTCGAAAGCAATCGTTCCCTTTATAAGAACAATATATGTCAACAAAATAATTTAGATAAACATCACCTGACTTGTCCAGACGATGGATAATCCATATATATAGCGCCCCTGAATAATCCATGGCAGTTTCACGGTGCTTTAACCACTCTCTCGAAGAGATCTTAAACCGGGGCGACTCTTATTTCAGGAGACCTTAAACCGGGGCGGCAGCGGTGGGTTACGACAGCAGGTCAACAGAGGAGTCCGAGCCCATGGAGAATCTGCTTCCGGGTCATGGCCCTCCGTTTTTTTTCTCATCCTTGCGCGTAGGAGTTGCCGCTGCCTGTGATTTGCTTTATCTCTTTTGGTTGCCACAATCCACGCTTCCACTACGGGATACTTCTCCTTCAACCATGTGGAAATATATACATTTTTAGTTCAGCTAGCCTGCCTTGGACCGTGACTTCCCTTGCCTAGACTGCCAGCGGCTTGGAGTCAAATGCGGAGCAAGGCAAGTCACGGATCCTAGGTGGCTCTCCCTCGAGGTCGGGGCCTTTTCCCTTTTTTTGCAACGAACAGGAATCGGTCAGTGGCTGCACCAGAGGCCACATGGGGGTACCTCCGTGATTATCCTCGGGATCCAGAGTCCATCATATCGCATCCATTATCTAGGTCTTCACGCCGTAGAGGAAAAATCAACTTCCAAACTTGATCCAGACTCGGATGATGGAGTCGTTAAATCCTGTCAGTGTCGGCGATTTTGAACCCTTTTTCGGATTGATCTCGTGCGTGCTTTCGATATGCGACAGCGGCGGCGCCGTACTCGACGCACCCTAATTTCTTTTAAACCTTAAATCCCAGGTCTTAAACCTGGACTGATCAACTTGAAGCTGATACAAATCCTTCTGAACTGGCTTTCTTCATCCGGAAAACTACAAAACTTCTCGATCCCTGGGAGAGATCCCTTCAAGAACTCAACACCACCATGCGCAAGCCCCACGGTGGGCGCCAACTGTCGTGGAATTGTCACGGTAGATGTCCTTAGTGTCAGGACTTAGTCGCGAGGCCAACGCATCTATGTGGTAGCTTGAGAGGGGTTGAGCGGGACGAGAGACGCGATGTTTTACCCAGGTTCGGCCCCTCACGGTGGAGGTAAAAGCCTACATCCTGCTTCATTGATATTGATGATGATGATCACCGTTACAAGAGTGCTCTATCTCGAGGGCTATTGTCTAAACCTAACTTGTCCAACTTGTGGAACTTGTGAATCTTGTCCTCCCCTTTTGGGGAGCCCTGCCCCTCCTTATATATATTGGAGGGGCGGGTTACATGTAGAGTCCTATTAGGATTAGGACTAGTCTATCTCTAATACAAACCGGATATAAGTCCAAGTCTTAACTCCTTGTAGGACAAATATTCCTCATGCCTTTCCTCTTAAACCGGCCCACCGTTAAACGTGAATCGGCCTTCTGGGCCTTGGGCCTTGTCATCCGTCTGTCCCGCACGCCGGATCACCAGTGAGTCATAATGATCAGGTGGGTTACTGGTAAACCGTCAGGTCAGGGCGGGTCGCCAGTAACTAGCCAAGTGTCAGCGGGGTCTTCAGATAAACCGCCAAGTCTGGCCAGGTTAACTTTCGGCCGGTTTACACCGCGGGGTATATCCCCGACACTTATGGTTGTCTCTTTATTGCATAAGATGCAAGTGCCAAATAATTACTTTACTTTATCGCTATGCGATAGCAATAGTTGCAAAAGCAATAGCTGGTGAGGCGACCATGTGACGACACGTTGATAAAAGATCAAGATGATGGAGATCATGGTGTCATGCCGGTAACAATGGAGATCATAACAGTACTTTGGAGAGATCAAAGGCACAAGATGATGATGGCCATATCATGTCACATATTTTTGATTGCATGTGATGCTTATCTTTTATACATCTTATTTTGCTTAGTTCGGCAATAGCTTTATAAGATGACCCCTTACTATAAATTTCAAGGTACACGTTTACTCCCTAAGTATGCACCGTTGCTGAAGTTCGTCGTGCCAAGGCACCACGTGATGATCGGGTGTGATAAGCTCTACGTTCACATACAACGGGTGCAAACCAGTTTTGCACATGCAGAAATACTCGGGTTAAACTTGACGAGCCTAGCATATGCAGATATGGCCTCGGAACACTGGAGACCGAAAGGTTGAGTGTGAATCATATAGTAGATATGACCAACATAATGATGTTCACCATTGAAAACTACTCCATCTCACGTGATGATTGGACATGGTTTAGTTGATTTGGATCATGTGTGTGATGCCCTCGATTCAATCGTACACTAATCATACACGCAAACGTGTACGATCAAGATCAAGGACTCACGGGAAGATATCACAACACAACTCTAGACGCAAATTAAAATAATACAAGCTTTATATTACAAGCCAGGGGCCTCGAGGGCTCGAATACATAAGCTCGAATACACAAGAGTGAGCGGAAGCAACAATATCTGAGTACAGACATGAGTTAGACAAGTTTGCCTTAAGAAGGCTAGCATAAAAGCAACATCGATCGAAAAGGCAAGGCCTCCTGCCTGGGAGCCTCCTAACTACTCCTGGTCATCGACGGTCTCCGTCACGTGGTAGAAGACGCCCTCGGTGTAGTAGCAATCGTCAAAGGTGGCATCTGGCTCCTGGACTCCACCATCTGGTTGCAACAACCAGAAAGAAGAAAGAAAGGGGAAAAAGGGGGTAGCAAAGCAACCGTGAGTACTCATCCAAAGTACTCGCAAGCAAGGATCTACACTACATATGCAACATTATCAAAGGAAGGCTGTATATGTGGACTGGGCTGCAGAAATGCCAGAATAGAGAGAAGGTCTAGTCCTATCGAAGACTAGCATCTTCTGGATACCACCATCTTGCAGCAAACAGGAGGGAGTAGAGTAGCATAAAGTAAAGTAGTAGTAGTGTTATCAACCTCGGCCAGAGATCCTTTCTCGACTCCCTGCGAGAAAGAAATCCCAGAGCCGTACTATCCATTTCTCATCACAATCCAATGCTCATCACAAGTATCCAGTTCTAGTTGTATCGATCGGGATACAACTCCAAGTGTCCGTTACCGTAGGACAGGCTATGCATAGATTAGTTCTTCCCTGCAGGGGTACACCAACTTACCCACCACGCTCGCTTAACTCCGGCCGGACACACTTTCCAGGGTCATGCCCGGCCTCGGCCAAACAATACGCCGCAACCCGACCTAGACTTAATAGAGAGGCCAGCACGCCGGACTAAACCTATGCCCCCAGGGGTCATGGGCCATCTCCCCGGAAACTCCTACACGTTGCGTACGCGGCCGGTGAGCAGACCTAGCTACCTCCTTCAACAAGGCAGGCGCTTACGTAGTCCAACCCGGCGCGCGCCACTCAGCCGCTGACGTCTATTAAGCTTCGGCTGATGTATACGACGCAGAACGCCCATACTATGCCCACGTGATGGTTAGTGCTATCAGGCCAGAGGCCCCTCGGATCAAATATCCAAATCGTAGTGGATTAGGAACGCGCGGTAACAAGCAGAGACTCACGAAAGATGTGACCCCATTGCCCCGTCTCGAGGACTTGCGGCAAGGGCTAGGAATGCCCGACCACGCCTCGTAATTATCTCGCGGGCACCCTCCAGGTCAACCCGACTCCACATCACTCGCAATTAAGCTCGCGCGGGTACCCCTCAGGGTCGACCCGTCTTTCCAAGTAACAGTGGTAAAGTCCAAGTATCCGTGTGTCCAAACATTAAGGGGAAAACCCGAGGAATCACCCCCGGTGAATTCCACTCAATGTAATTATCAAGGTGAACGTAAGAGGAATCACCCCCGAGGTTCACACTTGAGGGGTTGCACGACAGAGTCATATCGGAAGTGGTTAAGGCGGAATCACCCTCGATGACCACGACCGAATAGATACACTACAGGGTTAACATCAGAAGTGCTGTAGAGGTCTCACCCTCGGCACTCGATAGTAACCCAGCAGTGTCGAGCAACTAAGGGGAAAGTGATGTGCGGTGCCGGGGCCTGGTCTTCAATCCCGTTGATCGGGTCTTCAATAATGAAGCAGGGGCAACAAGGACAAGGTGGGGGGTCACTGATGGATCACTAACCAACCTATACTAAGCAGTTTAGGATAAGCAGGTAAGGTACAATAGCAGATACAAAAGCAGGCTATGCATCAGAATAGGTGCAAACAATAACAGTAGCAAAATCTAATGCAAGCATGAGAGAATGGAATGGGCGATATCGGGATGATCAAAGGGGGGGGGGGCTTGCCTGGTTGATCTGGCAAGGAGGGGTCGTTGTCGACGACGTAGTCGATCACCGGGGCATCAACGGCCTCGGGGTCTACCGGAGAGAAGCGGGGGAAGAAACAGTAAATACATAGCAAACAGAGGTAACACTAAGCATGACATGACGATACGTAGCGCTAAGCGTGCTCTAACGTGGTCCTAGACGTTATAGGTGAAGGGGGAATTCAACCGGGAAGGTGTTCCCGGTTCCGGACCTGTGTCAGACAGATGACCGAGGGGGAAAGTTCCATGTTCAGCATGCTAGGGGCATGTGACAGATGAACGGACCGCATATTCGGATTCGTTGGATTTTTCTGAGCAACTTTCATATAGAAAACATTTTCATCCGAGTTACGGTTTATTTTCTATGAATTTTTAAAGTTTTATTAATATTCAGAAATTATTTATATTAACAGAAATGGAATATGATGTCAGCATGACGTAGGAGCGACGTCAGCAGTCAACAGTGCGGTTAACTGGTCAAAATGACTAGTGGGGCCCACTTGTCATGGACAGGGGCCTTAACAGTGTTTATTAAAACTACTATGAGGTTAATTGGCAACTGGACACACATGTCAGTGTCTCATTAAGTTAACTAAATATTTTAAATAAATAAAACATTGATTAAGGGAGTGGGGCCCGCATGTCAGCGGCTGGGGCCTGCCCAGTCAGCACGGTTGACCAGGTCAACGTGGTTAGCTGGGGTCCGGGGACCCACGGGCAGCGACCTGGGGTGGACCCCACGCGGCGCCAGCTCAGCGGAGCCGCCGGAGTTGCTCCGATGAGCCTCCCGCGGTGGCGCTCTCGCCGGAGGAGATCGGAAATCGCGTACGGGGCACCAAATCGTGCGTTGCAACTTGCGTTAGAACGAGGAGAGCGCACCGCGTCCATTTACGGCGGCGGCGCGGCCCGTAACTGGCTAGAACAACGACGACGAGAGGCCGGGCGGACGCCGGCATTCGGCCGCGGTCGGAAACGAGGCTAGAGGGCACGGGGAGGCACGAGCTCGAGCTCGTTGGGCTCATGGGAGCACGAGGAGCTCGTTGCCGTGTCCTGGTGAGCGCGATAGGGGCTATGGCCACGGCGGCGAGGCGATCCGCGGCGACGGGCTCACGGCAACGGCGTCGAGGTAGCTACGACGCACGAAGAGGCTAACGAAGGGGAGCAGGAGATGGAGAAGCTCACCGCGTGGCTCACACGTAGGCCCGTGACGGTTTAGGAGCTGCAGGCTTCGCCGTAATCGACGACGACGCCGGCAACCGAAGAGGAAGAAGACGACGGCAATCTCGCGTTGCAGAGTTGAGGAGCTCCAACGGGCGGCACTAGTCGATGGAGAGGGCGATGGTGGACCTCGTAGACGTATCGACGAGGTGCGGGTGCGGCGGTGGTCGCGGTGGGGCGAAGTGGCCGGCGACGAGCGCGTCGTGGAGGTGGAGGGAAAGGGGATCTGGGGAGAACCCAGAGGAAAGTGGGGCGATAGAGGAGAGCATGGGAGTGAGTGGGGCACAGGAGAGAGGACCGAGGCGTCGGGGTGTGGAGGCCTTATCCTCCCCCTCATCGTCGACGGCGAGGCGGTCCGGGGCGACCGCGCCCCTGTAGCGACGGGGTCGGTCGAACAGGGAAGGTGACCCGGGGTAAGGTGGGCCGGCTGGTCCGGATGGGCCAAGGCCCAGGGAGGCAGGGGCTTCCTTTCCCCTTTTCGTTTTCTTTTTAAAACTTTTCTGTTTTCATTTAACAGTAGCCTTTTGCATTTTCTTTTGCAGTAATTATCTTTTGCAAAAATGTGCCACTGGTGAAAACAAATACTAGGGGCAGTGGTGCACTGCCACCATAAGCTTGGGATTTATTTGAATCCATTTGGAATTTTCATAATTGGAGTAGCATTTTAAAATGCTAGAATTTGCACTGGATTAATTGCTACTGCTCATTTTAGTAACATAGTGATGTTCTTTTTCTTAACATCAATTGTTTTGGAATGTTTGCTAAATAATGAACATTTTTCTAGCAAGTTTACGCAACTTCAAATTTCACTTTGAATCTGAATAGAATTCAGAGAAGGGATTTGAGCTGAGATATTACCCCAACATGATTAAGCTTTGTAAAACAAGATGACTTGGCACTGATCATAAGGGATTGCTGTAGTGTGATTCTGGGGATGTTACAAATCTCCTCCACTACAAGAAATCTCGTCCCGAGATTTAAGGGGGTGGAGTAAGGGGGGGAGACTCGGGAAGGGCGAAGCAAAGCACAAGATAGGTGCCTAGGGGCTATCTCAGTGAACATGGCATAGAGGCACCTCTTGAGACGAAATTCAATAAAGTCGTCGAGAACAAGGTAATGAGATGCAATAAGAAGCTTCAACTGGGTAGGCAATCATTTGTTGCCTGAAACAAGGGGGTGAAAGGGGTTTCAGAGCGACGGGGATATGTATTGTGTCTGATACCAGAATTGGTGATCTCACGGAAGGTGGCTATGATTTACATACGAAACCAAGTGTGATAATTTTTTTTTGAAACAGGGGGGTATACATGAGAGTTAGGTTTTGCTCCTGTGGAACTGTGGTTTATGGACCCACCATGTGGGTTAAAAGCAGGAAGGAGCTAACATTTTGCACGGTCATGATAGCAAGGTAGGTCAGAGAATAACATGTCAGTTATGTTGATAACAACGTAGGTACCAAGGGCGAGGGACGAAGAGAACTATTTTCCTGCTCATTGAACGAGGCGGACCAATAGGCAAAGTTCTCGTCCATCGGTGGCTACCAGAATGTTATCAACAATAGTAACAATGTCTTGCTGACAGAGTCGCACGCCGAGGTGTTTACCTAAGCAGAGAATTAACTCTGCTCCGATAAGTTAGATTACGAGAATGGTTAAACAAACCAATGGAAAGGAAAATGTGATTATAAGTTTAACCAGACCAATGGAAAGGAAAAGGGTGCTTATACAAAAGTAATAGAGTATATGCTTCCCAAGAACAAACAGAGCAAGATATACATGACAGAACATCAAGTACTTATCCATTTAGTTAATGGGGCAATGAGAATCATGATATTACCCATACAACGGTGTTTGGATAATAGATCAAGAAACATTCGGCAATGTGCTTCCAATGTTCTTGTTGATATTCGGAATACCTCAGTCATGCTTTGAGTTAGCATTAACATGGTGTTCCAAGTAGTGGTTTGAGTTGAAGATCACAATAAATACTCAAGGAACAGTTTGAGTTGAAGATCACAAGAAATGCTCAAGGAACAATTGCAGGAATAGCAAGGAGTCCAAGGTATAATCAAGACATGATCAAATATGTGTTGGAAAGAAGACAAGGGGTTGTCGATGACAACTCAAATCATCGAAGGTCAAGGATGGTAATTCTTATCCGAATTCGATTGATATGCTGGAAGGGCTCAGAATGTTGACGAGCACGACACAATTGTGGAGAGATTTCAGGAAGATGTAATCGATCGGCGATGACATCAAGTCAAAGGAATGATCAAGTGAAAAGTTATTGGAACCATGGGTACGACACAAACTCGAAAGCAAGCTTGCTGTTCAAGGCGAAAAGATAAGATGAGGACGATCGACGTAAGCTTCGCTCATTGTCGAAAGTTGTGCTCCGGGAAGAAGGACCAGGTAGCACAGTTAAAATTTAGCACGATAATGACATAGCCTGCCAGGCTAGGAATGACTAGAAGGATTATTAAACTCGTAAGCAATGAAAATTACTTAGAGTTATAGTATCGGAGTGCGGAATCGATTCAACCGATTCACTTATCGGTGTCCTCGAGTGATTAATAACTCAGATCCCGGGGGAAATCTGAAATCGGTGAGAAGCAATACTAGATGAAGACTCATAGGAAGCAACACGGTTCTTTGATATTCTCGAGATACCGGAGGGTAATACTTGAAGTAAGATCAAAATAGAGGTTGTGGAGTTGCATTGATATGCAGAAGACAAGTGCGTGAACTTGTCCGAGAAATGGAATCGAAGGGGAACAATCATGGTCAGAACCACGGTTGCAAAGGACCAAGCATAGATACCAGATGAACTTATAACAAGGGGATTATTATTATCACAAGAATCTTCCATGATAAGTGCCACATCGGGTCCATGGGCATGAACACAAAGTTCAAGGTCGACTCCCACTTCTTCAATGCATAACCTTTCATTCACTCCTCGTTTTTTGAAGAAATTGTAGTGCAGAGGATTTATCTGCCGAAGTACCAGAAGAGTAAGACTCGGGAGAACTCTCGGGTTCACACAGATTATGGAAGGCATAAGTTCAATCCATCGGGGCATTTTTACGAATCTATACAACAAAAACCAAGCAAAAGATATGAGTTCAAAAGTAGAGTATCGGAGTCAAAGCAGATGATACAATTTACCGAAGGTATTATGTATCAGGGAAAAACTCACAAGACTTTGGATGTGAAGGACATTGTCGGATAACAACCCAGCAATGGATCTGGCGATTCACGACAGAGTTGATGTGAGTATCGGTAATCAATCAGATGAAGAAGGGGATGTAAAGGCATCGGCTTATAGAAACGTCTGAATGATTCGATGCTTGGGTACAAAGGAATTATGTTTTCAAGACGAAGGATCAGAAGCAGAGGCTCTGATCAAAAGATGAGTAAGTTGAATAGACTTAGAGGTGTACCCGATCAAATCTAGATTGGGCAAGAACCAGCTCATATCTCGAAGGATGTCTGAGCCGGAAATAAAATTTCCAAGGATTGATTGATGATTGCGAGTATTCGCACACACGCTAAATCCATAGGAACAAAATGACAATCACCAAGAATTTTAAAGAATATTGCTAGACATATGGAATTAATCCTAATGCAAGCAAGAAAGGAGAATCAAGAGCAATAGGTTGCAAAGGATTTTGAAAGATCAGATAGACTTTTCAGGTATTAGGAAAGCAAATGAACAACTAGGGATGAACGAACCCCGGTTAAGTGAATTATCTGCAGTCCGAAAAGAAGCTGCAAAGCACAAGGCCACAAAGGATTCTCGGAACAACGGAGAGTACTAGTGGTATCTCGTAATATCATGAGCAACTAGGGATAAAGGTACAAGCAGCAAGGATGTTATTCAGGGGGATTATCAGTGGTCAAGACCTGCAAGGCAGTTGGCACAGGGTCTCGAGAAACATCGAGGAGTATCCGCAGAATCTTCTCGCGAAGCAAGCAATCATCGATAATGTTGGGGTTCTTCGGGAGGAAGTGGGTACGAGAACCTAATGTCAGAGTTAGTAAAATGTTTAACCCGAATAGACGAGAGATCAGAGTCCCAGAGTATAGACGAGGAATAAAAGATCCTAATACCACCCAATGGCGAAGTGGGCCCGTAAGACACACAGCCAATGTTAGTAAAAGTTTTTCAGTGACTAGACTCAACTTCGGCCAAGGAGTTGGAAAGGGGGCTACCTACAGGCAGTCGGCTCTGATACCAACTTGTGACGCCCTCGATTCAATCGTACACTAATCATACACGCAAACGTGTACGATCAAGATCAAGGACTCACGGGAAGATATCACAACACAACTCTAGACGCAAATTAAAATAATACAAGCTTTATATTACAAGCCAGGGGCCTCGAGGGCTCGAATACATAAGCTCGAATACACAAGAGTGAGCGGAAGCAACAATATCTGAGTACAGACATGAGTTAGACAAGTTTGCCTTAAGAAGGCTAGCATAAAAGCAACATCGATCGAAAAGGCAAGGCCTCCTGCCTGGGAGCCTCCTAACTACTCCTGGTCATCGACGGTCTCCGTCACGTGGTAGAAGATGCCCTCGGTGTAGTAGCAATCGTCAAAGGTGGCATCTGGCTCCTGGACTCCACCATCTGGTTGCAACAACCAGAAAGAAGAAAGAAAGGGGAAAAAGGGGGTAGCAAAGCAACCGTGAGTACTCATCCAAAGTACTCGCAAGCAAGGATCTACACTACATATGCAACATTATCAAAGGAAGGCTGTATATGTGGACTGGGCTGCAGAAATGCCAGAATAGAGAGAAGGTCTAGTCCTATCGAAGACTAGCATCTTCTGGATACCACCATCTTGCAGCAAACAGGAGGGAGTAGAGTAGCATAAAGTAAAGTAGTAGTAGTGTTATCAACCTCGGCCAGAGATCCTTTCTCGACTCCCTGCGAGAAAGAAATCCCAGAGTCGTACTATCCATTTCTCATCACAATCCAATGCTCATCACAAGTATCCAGTTCTAGTTGTATCGATCGGGATACAACTCCAAGTGTCCGTTACCGTAGGACAGGCTATGCATAGATTAGTTCTTCCCTGCAGGGGTACACCAACTTACCCACCACGCTCGCTTAACTCCGGCCGGACACACTTTCCAGGGTCATGCCCGGCCTCGGCCAAACAATACGCCGCAACCCGACCTAGACTTAATAGAGAGGCCAGCACGCCGGACTAAACCTATGCCCCCAGGGGTCATGGGCCATCTCCCCGGAAACTCCTGCACGTTGCGTACGCGGCCGGTGAGCAGACCTAGCTACCTCCTTCAACAAGGCAGGCGCTTACGTAGTCCAACCCGGCGCGCGCCACTCAGTCGCTGATGTCTATTAAGCTTCGGCTGATGTATACGACGCAGAACGCCCATACTATGCCCACGTGATGGTTAGTGCTATCAGGCCAGAGGCCCCTCGGATCAAATATCCAAATCGTAGTGGATTAGGAACGTGCGGTAACAAGCAGAGACTCACGAAAGATGTGACCCCATTGCCCCGTCTCGAGGACTTGCGGCAAGGGCTAGGAATGCCCGACCACGCCTCGTAATTATCTCGCGGGCACCCTCCAGGTCAACCTGACTCCACATCACTCGCAATTAAGCTCGCGCGGGTACCCCTCAGGGTCGACCCATCTTTCCAAGTAACAGTGGTAAAGTCCAAGTATCCGTGTGTCCAAACATTAAGGGGAAAACCCGAGGAATCACCCCCGGTGAATTCCACTCAATGTAATCATCAAGGTGAATGTAAGAGGAATCACCCCCGAGGTTCACACTTGAGGGGTTGCACGACAGAGTCATATCGGAAGTGGTTAAGGCGGAATCACCCTCGATGACCACGACCGAATAGATACACTACAGGGTTAACATCAGAAGTGCTGTAGAGGTCTCACCCTCGGCACTCGATAGTAACCCAGCAGTGTCGAGCAACTAAGGGGGAAGTGATGTGCGGTGCCGGGGCCTGGTCTTCAATCCCGTTGATCGGGTCTTCAATAATGAAGCAGGGGCAACAAGGACAAGGTGGGGGGTCACTGATGGATCACTAACCAACCTATACTAAGCAGTTTAGGATAAGCAGGTAAGGTACAACAGCAGATACAAAAGCAGGCTATGCATCAGAATAGGTGCAAACAATAACAGTAGCAAAATCTAATGCAAGCATGAGAGAATGGAATGGGCGATATCGGGATGATCAAAGGGGGGGGGGGCTTGCCTGGTTGATCTGGCAAGGAGGGGTCGTTGTCGATGACGTAGTCGATCACCGGGGCATCAACGGCCTCGGGGTCTACCGGAGAGAAGAGGGGGAAGAAACAGTAAATACATAGCAAACAGAGGTAACACTAAGCATGACATGACGATACGTAGCGCTAAGCGTGCTCTAACGCGGTCCTAGACGTTATAGGTGAAGGGGGAATTCAACCGGGAAGGTGTTCCCGGTTCCGGACCTGTGTCAGACAGATGACCGGAGGGGGAAAGTTCCATGTTCAGCATGCTAGGGGCATGTGACAGATGAACGGACCGCATATTCGGATTCGTTGGATTTTTCTGAGCAACTTTCATATAGAAAACATTTTCATCCGAGTTACGGTTTATTTTCTATGAATTTTTAAAGTTTTATTAATATTCGGAAATTATTTATATTAACAGAAATGGAATATGACGTCAGCATGACGTAGGAGCGACGTCAGCAGTCAACAGTGCGGTTGACTGGTCAAAATGACCAGTGGGGCCCACTTGTCATGGACAGGGGCCTTAACAGTGTTTATTAAAACTACTATGAGGTTAATTGGCAACTGGGCCCCACATGTTAGTGTCTCATTAAGTTAACTAAATATTTTAAATAAATAAAACATTGATTAAGGGAGTGGGGCCCGCATGTCAGCAGCTGGGGCCTGCCCAGTCAGCACGGTTGACCAGGTCAACGTGGTTAGCTGGGGTCCGGGGACCCACGGGCAGCGACCTGGGGTGGACCCCACGCGGCGCCAGCTCAACGGAGCCGCCGGAGTTGCTCCGATGAGCCTCCCACGGTGGCGCTCTCACCGGAGGCAATCGGAAATCGTGTACGGGGCACCAAATCGTGCGTTGCAACCTGCGTTAGAACGAGGAGAGCGCACCGCGTCCATTTACGGCGGCGGCGCGGCCCGTAACTGGCTAGAACAACGACGACGAGAGGCCGGGCGGACGTCGGCATTCGGCCGCGGTCGGAAACGAGGCTAGAGGGCACGGGGAGGCACGAGCTCGAGCTCGTTGGGCTCATGGGAGCACGAGGAGCTCGTTGCCGTGTCCTGGTGAGCGCGACAGGGGCTATGGCCACGGCGGCGAGGCGATCCGCGGCGACGGGCTCACGGCAACGGCGTCGAGGTAGCTACGACGCACAAAGAGGCTAATGAAGGGGAGCAGGAGACGGAGAAGCTCACCGCGTGGCTCACACGTAGGCCCGTGACAGTTTAGGAGCTGCAGGCTTCGCCGTAATCGACGACGACGCTGGCAACCGAAGAGGAAGAAGACGACGGCGATCTCGCGTTGCAGAGTTGAGGAGCTCCAACGGGCGGCACTAGTCGATGGAGAGGGCGATGGTGGACCTCGTAGACGTATCGACGAGGTGCGGGTGCGGCGGTGGTCGCGGTGGGGCGAAGTGGCCAGCGACGAGCGCGTCGTGGAGTTGGAGGGAAAGGGGATCTAGGGAGAACCCAGAGGAAAGTGGGGCGATAGAGGAGAGCATGGGAGTGAGTGGGGCACAGGGGAGAGGACCGAGGCGTCGGGGTGTGGAGGCCTTATCCTCCCCCTCGTCGTCGACGGCGAGGCGGTCCGGGGCGACCGCGCCCCTGTAGCGACGGGGTCGGTCGAACAGGAAAGGCGACCCGGGGTAAGGTGGGCCGGCTGGTCCGGATGGGCCAAGGCCCAGGGAGGCAGGGGCTTCCTTTCCCCTTTTCGTTTTCTTTTTAAAACTTTTCTGTTTTCATTTAACAATAGCCTTTTGCATTTTCTTTTGTAGTAATTATCTTTTGCAAAAATGTGCCACTGGTGAAAACAAATACTAGGGGCAGTGGTGCACTGCCACCATAAGCTTGGGATTTATTTGAATCCATTTGGAATTTTCATAATTGGAGTAGCATTTTAAAATGCTAGAATTTGCACTGGATTAATTGCTACTGCTCATTTTAGTAACATAGTGATGTTCTTTTTCTTAACATCAATTGTTTTGGAATGTTTGCTAAATAATGAACATTTTTCCAGCAAGTTTACGCAACTTCAAATTTCACTTTGAATCTGAATAGAATTCAGAGAAGGGATTTGAGCTGAGATATTACCCCAACATGATTAAGCTTTGTAAAAAAAGATGACTTGGCACTGATCATAAGGGATTGCTGTAGTGTGATTCTGGGGATGTTACAATGTGATCATTTAGATGACTAGAGGGATGTCTATCTAAGTGGGAGTTCTTACGTAATATGATTAATTGAACTTAAATTTATCATGAACTTAGTCCTGATAGTATTTGCATATCTATGTTGTAGATCAATAGCTCGCACATAGCTTCCCGTTTTATTTTTGATATGTTCCTAGAGAAAAATAAATTGAAAGATGTTAGTAGCAATGATGGGGATTGGATCCGTGATCTGAGGATTATCCTCATTTCTGCACAGAAGAATTATGTCCTTGATGCACCGCTAGGTGATGGACCTATTGCAGGCGCATATGCAGACGTTATGAACGTTTGGCAAAGCTCGGTATGATGACTACTTGATAGTTTAGTGCACCATGCTTTACAGCTTAGAACGGGGACTTCAAAAATGTTTTTGACGCCACAGATCATATAAGATGTTCCAAGAGTTGAAATTAGTATTTCAGACTCATGCCCATGTCGAAAGGTATGAGACCTTTGACAAGTACTTTGCCTACAAAATGGAGGAGAATAGCTCAACTAGTGAGCATGTGCTCAGAATGTCTGAGTGCTACAATCACTTGAATCAAGTGGGAGTTAATCTTCCAGATAATATAGTGATTGACAGAATTCTCTAGTCATTATCACCAAGTTACTAGAACTTCGTGATGAACTATAATATGCAAGGGATAACGAAAACAATTTCCAAGCTCTTCGTGATACGGAAATCGATGAAGGTAGAAATCAAGAAAAGCATCAAGTATTGATGGTTGACAGGACCACTAGTTTCAATAAAAGAGCAAGGCTAAGAAGGGGAACTTCAAGAAGAACGGCAATCAAGTTGCTGCTCAAGTGAAGAAGCCCAAGTCTAGACCTAAGCCTGAGACTAAATCTTCTACTTCAAAGGGACTGGTCACTAGAAGCAGAACTGCCCCAAGTATTTGGCGGATAAGAAGAATGGCAAAGTGAACAAAGGTATATTTGATATAAACCCCTCAGTATTTGATACTAGTTCAGTTGCTAAGATTAGTAACTCGAAACGGGAGTTGCAGAATGAACAGAGACTAGTTAAGGGTGAAGTGACGATGTGTGTTGGAAGTGGTTTCAAAATTGATATGATCATCATCGCACACTCCCTATACTTTCGGGATTAGTGTTGAACCTAAAATAAATGTTATTTGGTGTTTGCGTTAAGCATGAATATGATTGGATCATGTTTATTATAATACAGTTATTCATTTAAGTCAAAGAATAATTGTTGTTCTATTTACATGAATAAAACCTTCTATGGTCATACACTCAATATAAATGGTTTATTGAATTTCGATCGTAGTGATACACATATTCATAATATTGAAGCCAAAAGATGCAATGTTAATAATGATAGTGCAACTTATTTGTGGCACTGCCGTTTAGGTCATATTGGTGTAAAGCGCATGAAGAAACTCCATGCTGATGGGTTTTTGGAATCACTTGATGCTTGCAAGCCATGCCACATGGGCAAGATGACTAAGACTCCATTCTCCGGAACAATGGAGCGAGCAACTGATTTATTGGAAATAATACATACTGATGTATGCGGTCCGATGAGTGTTGAGGCTCAAGGTGGGTATCGTTATTTTCTGATCTTCACAGATGATTTGAGCAGATATGGATATATCTACTTGATGAAATATAAGTCTGAAACATTTGAAAAGTTCAAAGAATTTCAGAGTGAAGTGGAAAATCATCGTAACAAGAAAATAAAATTTCTGCGATCTAATCGTGGAGGAGAATATTTGAATTATGAGTTTGGTCTTCATTTGAAACAATGCGGAATAGTTTCACAACTCACGCCACCTGGAACACCACAGCGTAATGGTGTGTCCGGACGTCATAACCGTACTTTATTAGATATGGTGCGATCTATGATGTCTCTTACCGATTTATCACTATCATGTTGGGGTTATGCATTAGAGACAACTGCATTTCGTTAAATAGAGCACCATCTAAATCCGTTGAGACGACACCATATGAACTATGGTTTGGCTAGAAACCTAAGCTGTTGTTTCTTAAAGTTTGGGGCTGCGATGCTTATGTGAAAAAGTTTCAACCTGATAAGCTCGAACCCAAATCGGAGAAATGTGTCTTCATAGAATACCCAAAGGAAACTGTTGGGTACACCTTCTATCACAGATCCAAAGGCAAGATCTTTGTTGCTAAAAGTGGATCCTTTCGAAAGAAGTGAATGGGAGGAATGTAGAACTTGATGAGGTAATTGTACCTTCTCCCTAATTGGAAAGTAGTTCATCATAGAAATCAGTTCTAGTGATCTCTACACCAATTAGTGAGGAAGCTAATGATGATGATCATGAAACTTCAGATCAAGTTACTACCGAACCTCGTAGGACAACCAGAGTATGGTCCGCACCAGAGCGGTACGACAATCCTTTCTGGAAGTCATGTTACTAGACCATGACGAACCTACGAACTATGAGGAAGCGATGATGAGCCCAGATTCCGTGAAATGGCTTGAGGCCATGAAATCTGAGATTGGATCCATGTATGAGAACAAAGTATGGACTTTGATTGACTTGTCCGATGATTGGTGAGTCATTAAGAATAAATGGATCTTCAAGAGGAAGACGGACGCTGATAGTAGTGCTACTATCTACAAAGCTCGAATTGTCGCAAAATGTTTTCGACAAGTTCAAGGTGTTGACTACGATGAGATTTTCTCACTCGTATCGATGCTTAAAAGTCTGTCCGAATCATGTTAGCAGTTTCCGCATTTTATGAAATCTGACAAATGGATGTCAAAACTGTATTCCTTAAAGGATTTCTTAAAGAAGAGTTGTATATGATGCAACCAGAAGGTTTTGTCGATCCTAAAGGTGCTAACAAAGTGAGCAAGCTCCAGCAATCCATCTATGGACTGGTGCAAGCATCTTGGAGTTGGAATATATACTTTGATAAAGTGATCAAAGCATATGGTTTTATACAGACTTGCAGTGAAGCCTGTATTTACAAGAAAGTGAGTGGGAGCACTACAACATTTCTGATAAGCATATGTGAATGACATATTGTTGATCAGAAATAATGTAGATTTTTTTGGAAAGCATAAAGGAGTCTTTGAAAAGAGTTTTTCAAAGAAAGACCTCGATGAAGCTACTTACACATTGAGCATCAAGATCTGTAGATATAGATCAAGACGCTTGGTAAGTTTTTTCAATGAGTACATACCTTGACAAGATTTTGAAATAGTTCAAAATTGAACAGTCAAAGAAGGAGTTCTTGCCTGTGTTGCGGTGTGAAGTCGAGTAAAGACTCAAAACCCGACCACGACAGAAAATAGAAAGAGAATGAAAAGTCATTCCCTATGCCTCAGTCATAGGTTCTATAAAGTAGGCTATGCTGTTTACTAGTCCTATTGTATACCTTAGCATTTTTCTGGCAAGGGAGTACAATAGTGATCTAGGAGTAGATCACTGGACAACGGTCAAAATTATCCTTAGAGGACTAAGGAAATATTTCTCGGTTATGAGGTGATAAATGAGTTCGTCGTAAAGAGTTACCTCGATGCAAACTTTTTACATCGATCTAGATGACTCTAAGTCTCGATCTGGATACATATTGGAAGTGTGAGCAATTAGCTAGAGTAGCTTCGTGCAGAGCATTGTAGACATAGAAATTTGCAAAATACACACGAATCTGAATGTTGCAGATACGTAGACTAAACTTCTCTCACAATCAAAACATGATTACTCTTTGGGTATTAATCACATAGCGATGTGAACTAGATTATTAACTCTACTAAACCCTTTGGGTATTAGTCACATGGAGATGTGAACTAATCACATAAAGATGTGAACTAGATTATTGACTCTAGTGCAAGTGGGAGACTGAAGGAAATATGCCCTAGAGGCAATAATAATGTTATTATTTATTTCCTTATTTCATGATAAATGTTTATTATTCATACTAGAATTGTATTAACTGGAAACAAAATACATGTGTGAATACATAGACAAACAGAGTGTCACTAGTATGCCTCTACTTGACTAGCTCGTTGATCAAAGATGGTTATGTTTCCTAACCATAGACATGAGTTGTCATTTGATAAACGGGATCACATCATTAGGAGAATGATGTGATTGACTTCACCCATTCCGTTAGCTTAGCACTTGATCGTTTTAGTTTACTGTTATTGCTTTCTTCATGACTTATACATGTTCCTATGACTATGAGATCATGCAACTCTCGATTACCGGAGGAACACTTTGTGTGCTACCAAACGTCACAACGTAACTGAGTGATTATAAAGGTGCTCTACAGGTGTCTCCGATGGTACTTGTTGAGTTGGCATAAATTGAGATTAGGATTTGTCACTTCGATTGTCGGAGAGGTATCTCTGGGCCCTCTCGGTAATGCACATCACTATAAGCCTTGCAAGCAATGCAACTAATGAGTTAGTTGCGGGATGATGCATTATAGAACGAGTAAAGGGACTTGTCGGTAACGAGATTGAGCTAGGTATTGATATACAAACGATCGAATCTCGGGCAAGTAACATACCGATGACAAAGGGAACAACGTATGTTGTTATGCGGTTCGACCGATAAAGATCTTCGTAGAATATGTAGGAGACAATATGAGCATCCATGTTTCGCTATTGGTTATTAACCGGAGACGTGTCTCAGTCATGTCTACATAGTTCTCAAAACTCGTAGGGTCCGCACGCTTAATGTTCGGTGATGATCGATAATATGAGTTTATGTGTTTTGATGTACCGAAGGTAGTTCAGAGTCCCGGATGAGATCGGGGACATGACGAGGAGTCTCAAAATGGCCGAGACGTAAATATCGATATATTGGGCGACTATATTTGGACATCGGAAAGGTTCCGAGTGATTCGGGTATTTTTCAGAGTACCGGAGAGTTACGGGAATTCACCAGGGAGTATATGGTCCTTATTGGGCTATAGGGGAAAGAGAGAGGGGAGGCTGCGCGCCCCCAAGGCTTAGTCCAAATTGTACTAAGGGAAGGGGCTGCGCCCCCTCCTTCCTTCTCTTCTCTTTCTCCTTTCCTTCTCTCCTACTCCTACTACATGGAAGGGGGGAATCCTACTCCCGGTGAGAGTAGGACTCCCCAGGGCGCGCCATAGTAGAGGGCCGACCCTCCCCCTCCTCCACTCCTTTATATACGGGGGAGGGGGCACCCTAGGACACACAAGTTGATTGTTCCAAGCCGTGTGCGGTGCCCCCCTTCACCATAATCCACCTCGATCATATCGTAGCGGTGCTTAGGTGAAGCCCTGCGCCGGTAGCAACATCATCACCGTCATCACGCTATCATGCTGACGGAACTCTCCCATGAAGTTCCGCTGGATCGGAGTTCGTGGAACATCATCGAGCCGAACGTGTGCTGAACTCGGAGGTGCCGTGCGTTCGGTACTTGGGATCGGTCGGATCGTGAAGACGTTCGACTACATCAACCGCGTTCTCATAACGCTTCCGTGAAGGAAATATGCCCTAGAGGCAATAATAAAGTTATTATTTATTTCCTTATTTCATGATAAATGTTTATTATTCATGCTAGAATTGTATTATCCGGAAATATAATACTTGTGTGAATACATAGACAAACTAAACGTCACTAGTATGCCTCTACTTGACTAGCTCGTTAATCAAAGATGTTTATGTTTCCTAACCACAGACATGTGTTGTCATTTGATTAACGGGATCACATTATTAGGAGAATGATGTGATTGACATGACCCATTCCATTAGCTTAGCACCCGATCATTTAGTATGTTGCTATTGCTTTCTTCATGACTTATACATGTTCCTATGACTATGAGGTTATGCAACTCCCGTTTGCCGGAGGAACACTTTGTGTGCTACCAAACGTCACAATGTAACTGGGTGATTATAAAGGAGCTCTACAAGTGTCTCCAAAGGTAAATGTTGGGTTGGCGTATTCCGAGATTACGATTTGTCACTCCGATTGTCGGAGAGGTATCTCTGGGCCCTCTCGGTAATGCACATCACATAAGCCTTGCAAGCATTGTAACTAATGAGTTAGTTGCGAGATGATGTATTACGAAACGAGTAAAGAGACTTGCCGGTAACGAGATTGAACTAGGTATTGAGATACCGACGATCGAATCTCAGGCAAGTAACATACCGATGACAAAGGGAACAACGTATGTTGTTATGCGGTCTGACCGATAAAGATCTTTGTAGAATATGTGGGAGCCAATATGAGCATCTAGGTTCCGCTATTGGTTATTTACCGGAGACGTGTCTCGGTCATGTCTACATTGTTCTCGAACCCGTAGGGTCCGCACGCTTAAGGTTTTGATGACAGTTATATTATGAGTTTATGAGTTTTGATGTACCGAAGTTAGTTCGGAGTCCCGGATCTGATCACGAACATGACGAGGAGTCTCGAAATGGTCGAGACATAAAGATTGATATATTGGAAGCCTATGTTTGGACATCGGAAGTGTTCCGGGTGAAATCGGCATTTTATCGGAGTACCGGGAGGTTACCGGAACCCCCCGGTAACCTAATGGGCCTTAATGGGCCTAGTGGAGGAAGAGGAGAGGTGGCCTAGGGGCTGCCACGCGCCCCTCCCCCCAAGTCCGAATTGGACAAGGAGGGGAGTGGCGCCCCCCTTTCCTTTCTTCCCTCTCCTCTTTCCCCCCAAATCCTAATCCAACTAGGGAAAAGGGAGGGGAGTCCTACTCCCGGTAGGAGTAGGACTCCTCCTGCGCGCCTCCTCCTAGGGCCGGCCGCACCCCCCCTTGGCTCCTTTATATACGGGGGCAGGGGGCACCCCATAGACACACAAGTTGATCTCTAATATCGTTCTCTTAGCCGTGTGCAGTGCCCCCTTCCACCATAGTCCTTGATAATATTGTAGTGGTGCTTAGGCGAAGCCCTGTGACAGTTGAACATCAAGATCGTCACCACGCCGTCGTGCTGACGGAACTCTTCCCCGACACTTTGCTGGATCGGAGTCCGGGGATCGTCATCGAGCTGAACGTGTGCTAGAACTCGGAGGTGCCGTAGTTTCGGTGCTTGATCGGTCGGGCCGTGAAGACGTACGACTACATCAACCGCATTGTCATAACGCTTCCGCTGTCGGTCTACAAGGGTATGTAGATCACACTCTCCCCTCTCGTTGCTATGCATCACCATGATCTTGTGTGTGCGTAGGAAAATTTTGAAATTACTATGTTCCCCAACAGTGGCATCCGAGCCTAGGTTTTATGCGTTGATGTTATATGCACGAGTAGAACACAAGTGAGTTGTGGGCGATATAAGTCATACTGCTTACCAGCATGTCATACTTTGGTTCGGCGGTATTGTTGGACGAAGCGGCCCGGACTGACATTACGCGTACACTTACGTGAGACCGGTTCTCCCGACGTGCTTTGCACAAAGGTGGCTAGTGGGTGTCAGTTTCTCCAACTTTAGTTGAACCAGTGTGGCTACGCCCGGTCCTTGCGAAGGTTAAAACAGCACCAACTTGACAAACTATCATTGTGGTTTTGATGCGTAGGTAAGAACGGTTCTTGCTAAGCCCGTAGCAGCCACGTAAAACTTGCAACAGCAAAGTAGAGGACGTCTAACTTGTTTTTGCAGGGCATGTTGTGATGTGATATGGTCAAGACATGATGCTAAATTTTATTGTATGAGATGATCATGTTTTGTAACTGAGTTATCGGCAACTGGCAGGAGCCATATGGTTGTCGCTTGATTGTATGCAATGCAATTGCGCTGTAATGCTTTACTTTATCACTAAGCGGCAGCGATAATCGTGGAAGCATAAGATTGGCGAGACGACAACGATGCTACGATGATGATCAAGGTGTCGCGCCGGTGACAATGGTGATCATGACGGTGCTTCGAAGATGGAGATCACAAGCACAAGATGATGATGGCCATATCATATCACTTATAATGATTACATGTGATGTTTATCTTTTATACATCTTATCTTGCTTTGATTGATGGTAGCATTTTAAGATGATCTCTCACTAATTATCAAGAAGTGTTCTCCCTGAGTATGCACCGTTGCGAAAGTTCTTCGTGCTGAGACACCACGTGATGATCGGGTGTGATAGGCTCTACGTTCAAATACAACGGGTGCAAAATAGTTGCACACGCGGAATACTCAGGTTATACTTGACGAGCCAAGCATATACAGATATGGCCTCGGAACACGGAGACCGAAAGGTCGAGCGTGAATCATATAGTAGATATGATCAACATAGTGATGTTCACCAATGAAACTACTCCATCTCACGTGATGATCGGACATGGTTTAGTTGATTTGGATCACATGATCACTTAGAGGATTAGAGGGATGTCTATCTAAGTGGGAGTTCTTAAGTAATATGATTAAATTGAACTTAAATTTATCATGAACTTAGTCTTGATAGTATTTTGCAAATTATGTTGTAGATCAATAGCTCGTGCTGTTGCTTTCATATGTTTATTTTGATATGTTCCTAGAGAAAATTGTTTTGAAATATATTAGTAGCAATAATGCGGATTGGATCCGTGATCTGAGGTTTATCCTCATTGCTGCACAGAAGAATTATGTCCTTGATGCACCGCTGGGTGACAGACCTATTGCAGGAGAAGATGCAGACGTTATGAACGTTTGGCTAGCTCAATATGATGACTACTTGATAGTTTAGTGCACCATGCTTAACGGCTTAGAATCGGGACTTCAAAGATGTTTTGAACGTCATGGACCATATGAGATGTTCCAGGAGTTGAAGTTAATATTTCAAGCAAATACCCGAGTTGAGAGATATGAAGTCTCCAACAAGTTCTATAGCTAAAAGATGGAGGAGAATCGCTCAACTAGTGAGCATGTGCTCAGATTGTCTGGGTACTACAATCGCTTGAATCAAGTGGGAGTTAATCTTCCAGATAAAATAGTGATTGACAGAATTCTCTAGTCACCATCACCAAGTTAGTAGAACTTCGTGATGAACTATAATATGCAAGGGATAACGGAAACGATTCCCAAGCTCTTCGTGATGCTGAAATCAATGAAGGTAGAAATCAAGAAAAACATCAAGTGTTGATGATTGACGAGACCACTAGTTTCAAGAAAAGGGTAAAGGGAAGAAGGGGAACTTCAAGAAGAACGGCAAGCAAGTTGCTGCTCACGTGAAGAAGCCCAAGTCTGGACCTAAGTCTGAGACTAAGTGCTTCCACTGCAAAGGGACTGGTCACTAGAAGCAGAACTACCCCAAGTAATTGGCGGATAAGAAGGATGGCAAAGTGAACATAGGTATATTTGATATACATGTTATTGATGTGTACTTTACTAGTGTTTGTAGCAACCCCTCGGTATTTGATACTGGTTCAGTTGCTAAGAGTAGTAACTCGAAACGGGAGTTGCAGAATGAACAGAGACTAGTTAAGGGTGAAGTGACGGTGTGTGTTGGAAGTGGTTCCAAGATTGATATGATCATCATCGCACACTCCCTATACTTTCAGGATTAGTGTTGAACCTAAATAAGTGTTATTTGGTGTTTGCGTTGAGCATGAATATGATTTGATCATGTTTATTGCAATACGATTATTCATTTAAGTAAGAGAATAAATTGTTATTCTGTTTACATGAATAAAACCTTCTATGGTCATACACCCAATGAAAATGGTTCGTTGGATCTCGATCATAGTGATACACATATTCATAATATTGAAACCAAAAGATGCAAAGTTAATAATGATAGTGCAACTTATTTGTGGCACTGCCGTTTAGGTCATATTGGTGTAAAGCGCATGAAGAAACTCCATGCTGATGGGTTTTTGGAATCACTTGATTATGAATCACTTGATGCTTGCGAACCATGCCTCATGGGCAAGATGACAAAAATGCCGTTCTCCGAAACAATGGAGCGAGCAACTGACTTATTGGAAATAAAACATACTAATGTATGCGATCCGATGAGTGTTGAGGCTCGCGACAGGTATCGTTATTTTCTGATCTTCACAGATGATTTGAGCAGATAGGAGTATATCTACTTGATGAAACACAAGTCTGAAACATTTGAAAAGTTCAAAGAATTTTAGAGAGAAGTGGAGAATCATCGTAACAAAAATAAAAGTTTCTACAATATGATCGCAGAAGTAAAATATTTGAGTTATGAGTTTGGCCTTCAGTTAAAACAATGTGAAATAGTTTCACTACTCACGCCACCTGGAACACCACAGTGTAATGGTGTGTCCGAACATCATAACCGTAGTTTATTAGATATGGTACGATCTATGATGTCTCTTACCGACCTACCACTATCATTTTGGGGTTATGCATTAGAGACAGCTGCATTCACGTTAAATAGGGCACCATCTAAATCTGTTGAGACGACACCGTATGAACTGTGGTTTTGGCGAGAAACCTAAGCTGTCATTTCTTAAAGTTTGAGACTGTAATGCTTATGTGAAAAAGTTTCAAAATGATAAGCTGGAACCCAAATCGGAGAAGTAAATCTTCATAGGATACCCAAAAGAAAATGTTGGGTACACCTTCTATCATAGATCCGAAGGCAAGTTATTCATTACCGAGAATGGATCCTTTCTAGAGAAGGAGTTTCTCTCGAAAGAAGTGAGTGGGAGGAAAGTAGAACTTGATGAGGTAACTGTACCTGCTCCCTTATTGGAAAGTAGTTCATCACAGAAATCTGTTCCTGTGACTACTACACCGATTAGTGAGGAAGCTAATGATGATGATCATGTAACTTCAGATCAAGTTACTACCAAACCTCGTAGGTAAACCAGAGTGAGATCCGCACCAGAGTGGTACGGTAATCCTGTTCTGGAGGTCATGTTACTTGACCATGACGGGCCTACGAACTATGAGGAAGCGATGATGAGCCCAGATTCTGCGAAATGGTTTGAGGCCATGAAATCTGAGATATGATCCATGTATGAGAACAAAGTATGGACTTTGATGGATTTTCCCGTTGATCGGCAAGCCATAGAAAATAAATGGATCTTCAAGAGGAAGACGGACGCTGTAGTAGTGTTACTATCTACAAAGCTAGAATTGTCGCAAAAGGTTTTCGACAAGTTCAAGGTGTTGACTACGATGAGAGTTTCTCACTCGTATCTATGCTTAAGTCTATCCGAATCATGTTAGAAATTGCCACATTTTATGAAATCTGGCAAATGGATAAACAAAACTGCATTCCTTAATGGATTTATTAAAGAAGAGTTGTATACGATGCAACTAGAAGGTTTTGTCGAGCCTAAAGGTGTTAACTAAATATGCAAGCTCCAGCGATCCATCTATGGACTGGTGCAAGCATCTCGGAGTTGGAATATACGCTTTGATAAGTTGATCAAAGCATATAGTTTTATACAGACTTGCGGTGAAGCCTGTATTTACAAGAAAGTGAGTGGGAGCACTACATCATTCCTGATAAGTATATGTGAATGACATGTTGTTGATCGGAAATAATGTAGAATTATTCTACAAAGCATAAAGGAGTGTTTGAAAGGATTTTTTCAAAGAAAGACCTCGGTGAAGCTGCTTACATATTGAGCATCAAGATCTATAGAGATAGATCAAGATGCTTGATAAGTTTTTCAATAAGTACATACCTTGACAAGATTTTGAAGTAGTTCAAAATGGAACAGTCAAAGAAGAAGTTCTTCGCTATGTTACAAGGTGTGAAATTGAGTAAGACTCAAAACCCGACCACGGCAGAAGATAGAAAGAGAATGAAAGTCATTCCCTATGCCTCAGCCATAGGTTCTATAAAGTATGCCATGCTGTGTACCAGATCTATTGTATACCCTACACTGATGTTGGCAAGGGAGTACAATAGTGATCTAGTAGTAGATCACTGGACAGCGGTCAAAATTATCCTTAGCGGAATAAGGATATGTTTCTCGATTATGGAGGTGACAAAAGGTTCGTCGTAAAGGGTTACGTCGATGCAAACTTTGACATTGATCCAGATGATTCTAAGTCTCAATCTGGATGCATATTGAAAGTGGGAGCAATTAGCTAGAGTAGCTCCGTGCAGAGCATTGTTGACATAGAAATTTGCAAAATACATACGGATCTGAATATGGTAGACCCGTTGACTAAACTTCTCTCACAGGCAAAACATGATCACACCTTAGTACTCTTTGGGTGTTAATTACATAGCGATGTGAACTAGATTATTGACTCTAGTAAATCCTTTGAGTGTTGGTCACATAATGATGTGAACTATTGGTGTTAAATCACATGGCAATGTGAACTAGATTATTGACTCTAGTGCAAGTGGGAGACTGAAGGAAATATGCCCTAGAGGCAATAATAAAGTTATTATTTATTTCCTTATTTCATGATAAATGTTTATTATTCATGCTAGAATTGTATTATCCGGAAATATAATACTTGTGTGAATACATAGACAAACTAAACGTCACTAGTATGCCTCTACTTGACTAGCTCGTTAATCAAAGATGTTTATGTTTCCTAACCACAGACGTGTGTTGTCATTTGATTAACGGGATCACATTATTAGGAGAATGATGTGATTGACATGACCCATTCCATTAGCTTAGCACCCGATCATTTAGTATGTTGCTATTGCTTTCTTCATGACTTATACATGTTCCTATGACTATGAGGTTATGCAACTCCCGTTTGCCGGAGGAACACTTTGTGTGCTACCAAACGTCACAATGTAACTGGGTGATTATAAAGGAGCTCTACAAGTGTCTCCAAAGGTAAATGTTGGGTTGGCGTATTCCGAGATTACGATTTGTCACTCCGATTGTCGGAGAGGTATCTCTGGGCCCTCTCGGTAATGCACATCACATAAGCCTTGCAAGCATTGTAACTAATGAGTTAGTTGCGAGATGATGTATTACGAAACGAGTAAAGAGACTTGCCGGTAACGAGATTGAACTAGGTATTGAGATACCGACGATCGAATCTCGGGCAAGTAACATACCGATGACAAAGGAAACAACGTATGTTGTTATGCGGTCTGACCGATAAAGATCTTCGTAGAATATGTGGGAGCCAATATGAGCATCTAGGTTCCGCTATTGGTTATTGACCGGAGACGTGTCTCGGTCATGTCTACATTGTTCTCAAACCCGTAGGGTCCGCACGCTTTAGGTTTTGATGACAGTTATATTATGAGTTTATGAGTTTTGATGTACCGAAGTTAGTTTGGAGTCCCGGATATGATCACGGACATGACGAGGAGTCTCGAAATGGTCGAGACATAAAGATTGATATATTTGAAGCCTATGTTTGGACATCGGAAGTGTTCCGGATGAAATCGACATTTTACCGGAGTACCGGGAGGTTACCGGAACCCCCGGTAACCTAATGGGCCTTAATGGGCCTAGTGGAGGAAGAGGAGAGGTGGCCTAGGGGCTGCCGCAGGCCCTTCCCCCCCAAGTCCGAATTGGACAAGGAGGGGGGGCGGCGCCCCCCTTTCCTTTCTTCCATCTCCTCTTTCCCCCCAAGTCCTAATCCAAATAGGGAAATGGGAGGGGAGTCCTACTCCCGGTAGGAGTAGGACTCCTCCTGCGCGCCTCCTCCTAGGGCCGGCCGCACCCTCCCTTGGCTCCTTTATATACGGGGCATGGGGCACCCCATAGACACACAAGTTGCTCTCTAAGATCGTTCTCTTAGCCATGTGCGGTGCCCCCTTCCACCATAGTCATCGATAATATTGTAGTGGTGCTTAGGCGAAGCCCTGCGACAGTTGAACATCAAGATCGTCACCACGCCGTCGTGCTGACAGAACTCTTCCCCGACACTTTGCTGGATCGGAGTCCGGGGATCGTCATCGAGCTGAACGTGTGCTAGAACTCGGAGGTGCCGTAGTTTTGATGCTTGATCGGTCGGGTCGTGAAGACGTACGACTACATCAACCGCATTGTCATAACGCTTCCGCTGTCGGTCTACAAGGGTATGTAGATCACACTCTCCCCTCTCGTTGCTATGCATCACCATGATCTTGTGTGTGCATAGGAAAATTTTGAAATTACTACGTTCCCCAACATTCCGCTTACAGTCTACGAGGGTACGTGGACGATACTCTTCCCTCTTGTTGTTGTGCATCACCATGATCTTGCGTCTGCGTAGGATTTTTTTTGAAATTACTACGTTCCCCGACAAGCCTCCCCCCTCACCCCCAGCCAACAGCAACCCTCGCCCGCCTCCTTCATGCCGCCGCCACCGTCCATTTTTGCCGGCGACTCTGCCAGCTGCCGTCGCCTTCACATCCGCCCAGCAACGCCGCCCACTCCACCGTCGCCCGCCACCGCCGTCTTGCCGCTGGGGAGCAGACTGCTTCACACCGCCGCTCCCCCACCGCATAGCCGCCCACGACCAAGAAGCTGCCTCGCCGCCCCGGCCAGATCCGACCGGCACGCTCGTCGGACATCGGCCCACTCGTCGGACGCCGGCAAGGCAGCTAGTTGGTCCGTGCGCGCCGCGACTCCCCTCGCCAGCCGTCTCCTTCTTCGACGCCCGCAAGCAGTTCGACAGTTTGCCAAGGTACGAAATGGACTCCGCCGACGAGTTCTTTTTACACAATTTCCTTTGCGACTCCGACGATTCGTCATCCGACAACGACGAGTCTACATGCCTAGAGTCCCTGTATAAGTTCTGCAAGGCTGTTCCATGTTTGGCCCTGAGTACTTGAGAGAGCCGACAGCTGAAGATACAACCTGTTTGTTGGCAATGAATGCCAGAAGGGGCTTCCCAGGGATGCTTGGCAGCATAGACTGCATGCACTGGGAGTGGAAGAACTGTCCTTCTGCTTGGCAAGGGCAGTATAAGGGACATGTCAGGGCTTGCACTGTCATACTAGAGGCCGTGGCGTCTCAAGATCTCTGGATCTGGCACTCTTTCTTTGGCATGGCTGGATCACACAATGATATCAACGTGCTTCAACGCTCGCCGGTGTTTGCTAGGCTTGCCGAAGGCAACAACCCACCGGTGAACTTTACCGTCAACGGCCACAACTACGACAAAAGATACTACCTGGGTGACGGTATCTATCCTCAGTGGATCACTATTGTCAAGACAATACCCAACCCTGTCGGAGAGAAGAGGAAAAGATTTGCCCAAGAGCAAGAGAGTACTAGGAAGGATGTCGAGCGTACCTTTGGTGTTTTGCAATCTCGATGGGGCGTCGTTCGGTATCCTGCTAATACCTGTAGCACGCAGAAACTGTAGAAGGTGATGACTGCTTGTGTGATCATGCACAATATGATCGTAGAAGACGAGCGGTCGGAACGTCTGTACGATCAAGGGTTATAGTTTCAAGGCGAGAATGTTGTGCATGAGCATGGAGTAGCGGCAACAGTTGAACAATTCACCCAATTTCATCAAGACATGCGTGAATGGGAAACTCACGTGCAACTGCAAAATGATTTGGTTGAGCATATGTGGGCTCATGTTGGCAACCAATATATATATCTTCTTTTATTCGTTTGCAAAACTATGTGAAACATTTTTATTTGTATTCGGCTTGTAAAATCATACTATTTTATTCGGTGTAAACTATGTTATTTACAATATGTTTGAATGCAACCAATGTAAAATTGGGCGGCCAGCCAGTCAAGCCGGCATATATGGGTCGGCGCGTTGGGCGCGCTGTCGACACATATCAAAAACAAGGCGAACGCCAGGCGGGCGGCCGACCTAAACGGACAAAAAACAGACGGAATCGCCGTTTGATTTGGGTCACCCTATTGAAGTTGCTCTAAATTAATAAATAATAGTAACACGACTCATCAGTCACCACTCACCAACCTCACTTCCCTAGATAGCAGGCTGTGGTAGCCCAAATCAAGAGATCTGGATGTTCGAATACACATTGACAGGAACACTCAAACATGTCCATATCTTTTGCATTGTTATTTATAGTACTATGCACCATGGATGAAGGGAACAACCTGCGGAAGAAATCGGTAAGATACGACAGTGCATAGCAGCCGGAGCGTGACCAAATCCCTGACGCCACAGTACCCCGCTAAGCTGTAGTATAAATGAAGGTGGAAGGTGCAGGCCTCTCCACTTCACTCAACGATTTTATCCATTACAGTGGCCATGGCAAAGCTAGTTTCCAGTTCCAGGGAGGGAACCTGTGGCAATGGCTGCTGCTGCTGCTCCGGCGACGACGGCGGTGGTGCCGCGGATGAAGCTGGGCTCCCAGGGGCTGGAGGTGTCGGCGCTGGGGCTGGGCTGCATGGGCATGTCCGCCTACTACGGGCCGCCCAAGCCCGAGCCGGACATAGTCGCGCTCATCCACCACGCCGTCGCCGCCGGCGTCACCCTCCTCGACGCCTCCGACATCTACGGCCCGCACACCAACGAGCTCCTCCTCGGCAAGGCGCTGCAGGGCGGGGTGAGGGGCAAGGTGCAGCTGGCGACCAAGTTCGGCATCCTCGCCGGCGCCGACGGCGCGCGGGCGATCCGCGGCGACCCGGCGTACGTGCGCTCGGCGTGCGAGGGCAGCCTCCGGCGCCTCGGCGTCGAATGCATCGACCTCTACTACCAGCACCGCGTCGACGTCAGCGTGCCCATCGAGGTCACGGTGAGCGAGTCAACCTCAGTTCAACCCAATCCCGTTGACTAGTCAAACCAACGAGCGTTGACCACATGCACCAAACTGAGACCCGATAGTGGAAAAGTCAAATCTCATAAATAGTTTTCTATATAAACTTGGTCAAACTTTATATTTAGTATTATAGATATAAACAGTTTTCTATATAAACTTGGTCAAATTTTATATTTTTTAAAAAATCTATACGCACTACATTATAGAACGGAGGGAGTACAACACTATCCATGAAAGAAACTTACACGCTTGGCATCCACATATGGGTGAACTCAAGAAACTGGTTGAAGAGGGGAAGATAAACTACATTGGGTTGTCTGAAGCATCGGCGTCGACCATCCGAAGAGCGCACACGGTTCATCCCATGACCGCTGTCCAGCTAGAGTGGTCGTTGTGGTCGAGAGATGTCGAGGAAGATATAAACTTGCAGGTACGTACATTTTCATGCTCAATCATGTCATGTCATGGTCATTTTTGGTTCCGTAATCGTCTGAATTTTGTTCCTGCTCGTATATAATCTTAGGGAACTTGGCATTGGAATTGTGGCGTACAGTCCGTTGGGCAGAGGGTTCTTCTCTAGTGTGCCAAAGCTGGTCGACACACTGTCTGAACAAGACTTTCGCAAGGTTTGTTATAAGCATGTCTGCCTACTTCGCTCTCGTGTATTTGACAAATCCTTCTCTTTGTACAACAAATCTTGATTTTGACACTATTACTTCTGTTCTAAGTTTCTAACCCAACAATGCTCAACACATTTATTCAGGACTTGCCAAGATTTCAAGCTGAAAACCTTGAGAAGAACACCATGGTATTTGAGCGGGTTAGCACGATGGTGGCGAGGAAGGGGTGCACGGCGTCGCAACTCGCACTTGCTTGGGTTCACCACCAGGGGAACGATGTGTGCCCCATACCAGGAACCACAAAGGTCGACAACTTCAACCAGAATGTGGCGGCGCTGTCCGTGAAGCTCGCCCCAGAGGAGATGGCCGAGCTTGAGTCCTACGCATCGGCGGATGTTGCGGGCGATCGTACCATGATTTCCTGAACACTTGGAAGGACTCTGAGACCCCTCCCATGTCATCCTGGAAGGCCGAGTGACAAATTTTCGTGGGAACTGGAATAAAGAGTTCACTGTTTCTTAATAATTTCTTCTACCACTCGAAGGTGTGTGTGTGTGTGTGTGTGTGTGTGTGTGTGTGTGTGTGTGTGTGTGTGTGTGTGTGTGTGTGTGTTTGCTTGACTAATCATGTTGTATCCCGGGAAGCATTGTGATCCCATGTATGAATGGACTCTGGAAATAATGTACGGAGCACCATGTGTTGTGGTCGTGAGTAAGTTAAGCCCATTTGTTGTAAAAGGGCCTTGGGACAACCGGGAGGCAAGTCTTTTTAACTTTTCTTTACCAAATTAAACTTTGCATCAAAGTAGGTTGTCTAGATGTGCAACTAGGTGAGCAACCTATATGATGCAATAACAACAAGCATACAAGCAAGCAAGAGAAGTAACACTAAAGAGTTTGCACAAGTAAAGGTAAGAGATAACCAAGAGTGGATCCGGTGAAGACGAGGATGTGTTACCGAAGTTCCTTCCTTTTGAGGGGAAGTACGTCTCCGTTAGAGCGATGTGGAGGCACAATGCTCCCCAAGAAGCCACTAGGGCCACCGTATTCTCCTCACGCCCTCACACAATGCGAGATTTCGTGATTCCACTATTGGTGCCCTTGAAGGCGGCAACCGAACCTTTACAAACAAGGTTGGGGCAATCTCCACAACTTAATCGGAGGCTCCCAACACAACCACGAAGCTTCACCACAATGGACTATGGCTCCGTGGTGACCTCAACCGTCTAGGGTGCTCAAACACCCAAGAGTAACAAGATCCGCTAGGGATGAGTGGGGGAATCGAAAAACCCTTGGTGGAAGTGTAGACCGGGGCCTTCTCAACCACTCCCGAGCAAATCAACAAGTTTGATTGGCTAGAGAGATAGATCGGGCGAAAATGGAGCTTGGAGCATTTAATGGAGCTTGAGCATTAATGGAGCTTGGGGGGAAGAGGTAGGTCAAATGAGAAGAAGGGGACCCCTTTTATAGTGGGGGCAACAATCCAACCGTTGCCCCACCAACCAGCCCCGCACAGGGCGGTAGTACCGCTAACGGGGGCGGTACTACCACTGAGCCAGCGGTACTGCCGCTCAGAGAAGAGTAGCAGGGATCTGGACCCAGCGCGGTACTACCGCGGTGGTAAGGGCGGTACTACCGCTCCGAAATGGTACTACCGTCCCTACAACCGCAACTAGTGCCGCAAAACCCGACACGAGAAAAAGAGCCCTCGAGTCGAGGCGGTAGGAGCCAGACAGCCCAGCGGTAGTATAACAGCGGGGTCATAGGCGGTACTACCGCTGCGGAGCGGTACTGCCACTTGTGACCCTTCGGCGGTACTACCGCTGGTAGTGCGGTACTACCGCTGGACACAGAAGAGAGAGAGGATCTCTCCATTGAGGCTGAGGACGAGGCGGTGGTGCCAGGCAGGCCAGCGGTAGTACTGCTGTGGAGTCACGGGCGGTACTACCGCTACGGAGCGGTACTGCCGCTTGTGACTCCTCAACGGTACTACCGCTGGGTTGCGCGGTACTACCGCTGGAACCCAGACAGGACATAGAAGAGAGAGGAGATCTCTCCAATGAAGTGGAAGAGCTCGGAGGGTGAGAAGCTGACGTGTACGTGTCGATTCCACCCATGCAATACCCCAGCGGACCCCCTTTTGATAGTACGGGGCACTCTACGCAACTAGTCCACCAAAAGAGAAGCGAAAGAGCTACACCGTCTTGAATGACACTCCAAAGGGAAGAAAACGTCTCGTGCCAAGGATGAATCTGTGAACTACTCAAAGCACATGATTAGTCCGCAAACATGTTGTCATCAATCACCAAAACTACCTCGAGAGAGATATGCCTCAACAATCTCCCCCTTTTTGGTGGATTGATGACAACTAGGGATTTGCACAAGGAAAATATATAAAGAATGAAAACTAAGAACTACAAAATATGGACGGGCTCCCCCTGAATGTGTGCACCTAGTTAGAGGAGCATTAGGGAAGCAAGACACACACATCCGGATCAACACTCCCCCTATATTTTATAGTCCAACAATTCTAAGCACAAGATATATGAGAGAAGAGCATAAACAGGACAAACATGCAACTCATAATAAACTACATTACTGAAAAGACATAAGTAATAAGGTAGCGATAGGGAGCATATGTCTCACACCATATGTCTTAGGTCTCACAGGCACCAAACCAAACCAAACAAAGAAGACACCGAGAGAACACACAAGAAAACACAAGACGACACACACACACACACTCAAAGCACGGCAACAACACAAATCCCTACACTCTCACCCCCTTTGGCAGCGAGACACCAAAAAGGGCAAAGAGTGACGCTACGACTCCAGGTGATGGGAAGCTGAGGATCGCGAACATCACATCTCAGCGTGATCGTCAGCATCTTCGTCGTAGGTCGAAAACTGCTCGGCATCGGAGTCGGTCCAAGGGCAATGTTGATGAATCCATTTCTCCTCTTCAGTGATCTGACCCTCAGAACCACTGGCAACTGTCGCTCCCATCTGACGCATGAGCTCCTTGTGGCGCACCCTGGCATGCTTCTCCGCCACATGAGTCATGTACTGACCATGAGACTCCATGCAGAAAAGCTTCTTCATCTTGTGTTTAAGCTTCTGTGCCCACGACGGTTCTGCACTAGAGGGCCCAAAGTCCTCCTCGTGATCATCAGTGGCAGCCCCACCCTCGATCTCCATGGCAGCAGCAGCAGCAGCAGACGGACCCCCGAATTGAGGCGTTGGGGTGACCCAATTGTCCTTCTTCCTCAGATGCTTGATCTCATGAGAAACCAAGTCTCCAGTTTCCAGCAACACTCCGGGATAGATCTGTGCCCAGGGCCTCTCAATGAGCCTCATGATGAATGGACCATATATCGGGCACTTGCGCTCAGACACGGCAGAGAGAAGTTCAGACCACATGACATGAGAAATATCCAAGCTCTCTCCAGTGTTTGCTTCCTTCTCATGCTGACAGAACGGAAGCATGTCCATGAGATAAGAGTGGACCATATCGAGATTCCCGATGCGAGGGAAGAGAGTCTCACGGAAGATACGATGAAGAATTTCCAGATACGGAGACAGCTCATAGGTTTTCTTCTTAGTCACTGGGTGAACTTTCACAGTGCAGTAGGGCCAAAGGGCTTGCTTGTGAGTGGACGTAGCACTGCGGTGAGGGCGGAAACCGACTGAAGTCTCAAGCCCACGATCCTCCACATCAAGTAACTCCATGAAGGCCTTCCACTTGATAGAAAGCAACTTGCCATTGTTCATCCAAGTCAGAGTCCTGTCGGCATCCGTTCCAAGATGAACGGTAGCATAGAATTGAGCCACCAAATCTGCATCGAAATCCTTGTTGAACTGCATGATCTTGAGAATGTTCAGCTAAGTGCACATCTGAAGGGCTTCACCAAAGTACTCAGGGTCCTTCTCCATAGAATCAGTGTCAATGGAGCGAACATCAACAAAGAGATTCTTCTTGGCCCTGATCACATCAAAATAGATGGCAAACTGAAATCGGTTCCAGAACGGGCGGTTGACCAAAGTGGGTTCTTGGTCCACCTCATAGGGATTGCGGCGACGCCTTTCCCAAAACTCCTTGGCAGTCATCTCAGTCACAGTCTTCCCTTTTGGCTTGTTGGCGGATCTCTTCGACTGTTGAGGAGGTGGAGGAACACTTGCGGATGCACCTGCTGGTGGCGGTTGGGTGCTAGAGGAACCACCGGCTGGCTCAGAGGTGCGGTAGCGTTTTGATGTTGCACGCCCGGGGTTGATACGGCGAGCTTGATGCTCAGGATGGCCATCACCTGGAGCCAAACACAAGAACACGCAAAACAACCAGAAAGAACGAGCATAAGCCAACAAACACAACAAAAAGGATCAATGTAAGGCAGGAATATGATGGAATTTGGCAGGCAGCGGTAGTACCGTGACATGCCCGCGGTAGTACCGCCCAAGCAGTAGTACCGCTCCAAAGAGAGCGGTAGTACCGCTCGAGGTCAAGCGGTAGTACCGCTCCAACGAGAGCGGTAGTACTGCTCGAGGCGGAGAAATAGCGGTTTCCTACATCACGAGGCTGAGAAACAGCGGTTTCCTACTACCGTGGTTAGATTCGGCACTACCGTCCTGCCAAATTCAAAAATATTCATACCAAACTCTAATCTAGATAGTCTAGTTGCCTTCTCCAACCTACTCGAGCCTAGATTTAGCCAAAAATCTAGAGATGCAACCACCATTGCCCCTAAGAAACAAGATCTGAAAACGAGACAAAAGGAGAGAAAGAACGGGGGCAATACCGGCATCCATGGCAAGAGAACGAGGTGGGGATCGACTCCACCGAAGGAAATGGAGAGGGACGCCCCGGAGACGGAGATCCGCCGGAGCCCTCCCACGGCAAGTTGAGACTGGAGAGAGGAAGAGGAAAGAGGGGGCGAAGCGAATGGGTATGGGGGAGAAGAAACCTCCCCCTGCCCCGATATAACCCCCTGGTCCCGTCCCTCAGCGGTAGTACCGCGCTGGGGGGTGATAGTACCGCTTATGAGCGGTAGTACCGCGCACCACCAGCGGTAGTACCGCCCAGCACGCCACGGCAACCAAACAACATGGCTTTTGCTCAAAGGAAAAACAAAACGGCAAGAAAAGAGAGCACACCAGCAAACGACCAAGACACACCTCTTCAAGAGAGGGCGGTGGCCAAGGCCACCTATGTTTGAGTCAAGAGGTATGGCGCCGCGAAGATTTTAACCTTGGGCCCATGACCAAAACTCGTCTTTGAAACACAAGTACCATCAACAATGGCTAAAGTGAAAGACTTGATTAATTTATGCATAATGGGGGGAGGAAGAGTTCATTGAGAGAACAACACTCCCCCTATGTCCATGCCTACACCTAAACTAGACAACAAATTGAGCGTGGTGGAGTGTGCAAGGGTTCAAGCCACATTGCTCGAATCAATGATATTTAGCTCATGCCTTAACTCGCGAAATCTTGCTTCATCCAAGGGCTTCGTGAAAATATCTGCAAGGTTGTCATGAGTGTTGACATAGTTGAGCTCGATCTCTCCTCGCCTAATGTGATCCCGGATGAAGTGATACCGAATCTCAATATGCTTTGTCTTGAAGTGTTGTACCGGGTTGAGAGAGATCTTGATGGCACTTTCATTGTCACACCAAAGAGGCACTTTGTCACAAGTGACACCGTAATCCTTTAAAGTTTGCCTCATCCATAGGTGTTGTGCACAACAACTACCGGCTGCTACATACTCCGCCTCGGTGGACGAGAGAGACACACAACTTTGCTTCTTGGAAGACCAACTTACCAAAGAGCAACCAAGGAATTGGCACCCTCCAGAAGTGGACTTCCTATCCACTTTGTCTCCCGCCCAATCGGAATCTGAGTACCCTACAAGCTTGAAGTTTGATCCTCTTGGGTACCATAAGCCAAAGTTTGGGGTATGAGCCAAATATCGAAAGATTCGTTTGACCGCCACATAGTGACTTTCCTTAGGTGCGGCTTGAAACCGTGCACAAATTCCCACACTCAACATGATATCTGGTCTAGATGCACAAAGGTAAAGCAAGGATCCAATCATGGAGCGATATACCTTTTGATCCACCACTTTACCATTGGGATCTATGTCAAGTTGGCACTTGGTGGGCATTGGAGTGGAAGCCGGCTTGACATCACTTAGCTTGAATCTCTTGAGCATGTCTTGAGTGTATTTAGATTGGTTGATGAAGGTTCCTTCTCTTCTTTGCTTCACTTTGAACCCTAGAAAGAACTTCAACTCTCCCATGGAAGACATCTCGAACTTTGAGGTCATGAGGGCGGCAAATTCCTCATTGAAAGCTTTGTTATGGGAACCAAAGATGATATCATCAACATATAATTGGCACACAAACAACTCCCCTTTGACCTTCTTAGTAAAAAGAGTGGGGTCGATTAGCCCAACTTCAAAACCACGGTCTTCTAACAACTCAGTAAGGTGGTCATACCACGCACGTGGGGCTTGTTTAAGGCCATAGAGTGCCTTATCGAGTTGATACACATGATCGGGAAAGTAGGGATCCTCGAACCCGGGGGGTTGCTTGACATAAACCAATTCATTAATGGGACCATTAAGAAAAGCACTCTTCACATCCATTTGTTGTAACTTAAAGTTATGATGAGAAGCATAAGCAATCAACATGCGAATAGATTCAAGACGAGCAACGGGAGCAAAGGTTTCATCGTAGTCGATACCCTCGACTTGGGAGTAGCCTTGTGATACCAAACGAGCCTTGTTGCGAATGATAATCCCATGGGCTTCTTGCTTGTTCTTAAATGTCCACTTGGTTCCAATGACATTGTGATTCCCCATCGGTCTTGGCACCAATCTCCACACTTTGTTGCGCTCGAAGTTGTTGAGTTCTTCATGCATGGCATTGAGCCAATCCAGATCTTCTAGCGCCTCATAGACCTTGTGGGGTTCCACACAAGAGACAAACGCATGATGCTCACAATAATTTGCTAATTGTCTACGAGTGCTTACCCCCTTTCTTAATCTTCCAAGCACATTCGTCATGAGATGATCCTTGGTGGAGAGCTTGGAAGCAACCTTGGCGGCACGACGCTCTAATTCCTCCTCAAGGGTGAGACGAGGAGTGGTCACTTGATCATCTTGAGCATCGTCTTGAGCTTGTTCTTGTTCTTGAACTTGCTCAGAGGAGAGAACTTGACCTTGGGCATCACTTGATGTGTCAACACCGTCTTGAGCGTGATCTTGCCCTTGGTCATGTTCTTGAGGATGAGGGCCTTCATGTTGTTCTTCGGAAGCGTGCGGGCCTTGGGTTGGTGATGGCTCCGCTTCAGTGGAGCTTTGTCCTTCTCCTTAGGCCACAAGGGGTTCCTCAATGGGTAGGATAAGGCCAACACCCATTCTTCTTATGACTTGGGGAGGAATTTCATCACCTACACCACAAGTGCCACTTTTCTCCACTTGGGAGCCGTTATTCTCATCAAACTCCACGTTACACGTCTCCTCAATAAGTCCCTTGGATTTATTGAGGACATGATAAGCATGAGAGTTTGTAGCATAACCAACAAATATGCCCTCATAAGCTCTAGCCTCAAATTTAGACAACCGAACACCTTTCTTGAGAATGAAACACTTACACCTGAACACCCGGAAGTACTTGAGGTTGGGCTTGTTACCAGTGAGTATCTCATATGGAGTCTTGTTCAAGACCTTGCGGAGGTAGAGCCGATTGGATGCATGACACGCGGTGTTGATAGCTTCGGCCCAAAAGTTGTGCAGAGACTTGAACTCCGCCATCATGGTCCTTGCTGCATCCATCAATGTCCGGTTCTTCCTCTCCGCAACACCATTTTGTTGAGGGGTGTAAGGTGCGGAGTATTGATGCTTGATCCCCTCATCACTAAGAAACTCATCCAAGGTGTAGTTCTTGAACTCGGTGCCGTTGTCACTTCTTATTGTCAAGATCTTTGCATTGTGTTGACGTTGTGCTTCATTTGCAAAGTCAATGACGGTTTGTTGGGTCTCGCTCTTCCTCTTAAAGAAATACACCCAAGTGTATCTTGAGTAGTCATCCACAATCACCAAGCAATACTTTCTACCCCCAAGACTATCGAAGGATGGAGGCCCAAAGAGATCCATGTGAAGGAGCTCCAAAGGATTCTTTGAGTAAATGATAGTCGTGGGAGGGTGAGCCTTATCATGTAGCTTTCCTTCGATACAAGCACTGCAAGCACGATCTTTAGCAAAACTAACATTCGTTAGTCCACGAACATGGTCCCCCTTGAGGAGACTTTGCAAAGATCTCATATTGACATGGGCTAAACGGCGATGCCAAAGCCATCCCACATCAACTTTAGCCATTAGGCATGTCGCGGTCTTAGTGGGTCGCTCCGAAAAGTTAATCACATATAGACCGTTCTCGACATGCCCAACAAAGGCTACTTTAAGAGTCTTGCTCCACAAGAGGGCCACGGTATCGATATCAAAGAAAGTGGCAAAACCCATGATTGCAAGTTGACGAACGGAAAGTAAATTGTATGCAAGGGACTCAACAAGCATGACCTTCTCGATCGTGAGATCATGAGAGATGACCACCTTGCCAAGTCCCAATACCTTGGAGGATGAGGCGTCACCCCACTCGACATTGGTGGGCATAGATGGAATCTTGTGCACGTCCACCACCAAGTCCTTGCTTCCGGTCATATGATTTGTAGCTCCGCTATCGAGCAACCATGATCCCCCACCGGAAGCAAACACCTACAAGAGATTAATGCTTGGTTTTAGGTACCCATTTTGTAATGGGTCCTTTGATGTTAGTAACAAGGGTCTTTGGAACCCAAATATACCATTCAATGTATTCATGAAGAGAACCAACAAATTTGGCATAGACATGCCCATCACTAGCACGGCATAACACATAAGAAGGATTAAAGTCACCGGCTTTGATGCGAGGAGTAACATCGCCCCTTTTGACAATGCCACCCTTCGCATTGTTCTTCTTCTTCTCCTCTGAGGCACTTTCTCCCTCCTTCACAAAGGTTTGCATGAGAGGAGGAGGTCGTTTGGTCTTGTCATCCTTCTTCTTGTTCTTGGAGTCGGGCACGTACCCAACCCCTTCCTTGGCCACAACTCCCTTTTGGTTGATCAAGAGATCGTTGAGGTTCTTCTTGCCTTGTATGCAAGTCGCAAGACCTTTCTCAAGTTGCCCCTTTAGCTTAGCGTTCTCCTCAACGAGACGCACATGCTCACAACACGGGTTAGTAGCATTTGCATTATCAATTAAGATCATACGAGGGAAAGTGGCTTTTTCCTTGGTTAGCTTTACTTGAAGTTGATCATGAGACTCTTTGAGGCTAGCATGAGCACCCTTCAAGACCTTGTGAGCCTTGTCAAGTAGATAAAACTCCTATTTGAGTCTAGCAAGATCAACCTCAAGTTCGGCCTTCTCGGAGTTTAGCACATGAGAAACAATGAGGACATGATCATAATCTTTCTTTAACTTAGCATGATCAACGTTGTGTGACTCCTCAAGAGCCAAACGAAGACCACGCTCTTCCACAAGAGCATTGGAAAGATCCAAAATCTCATCGGCATAGTCAAGACTATGCCCTTCCATCTTAGTGATGGTGTTTTCGTGAGCCTCGATCATGTCATTAGCTTCACCAAGTTGTTCCAAGAGAGCAACAAAGTGCTTCTTGGATTTTCCCTTGAGTTTGCCCATAAAGGCCTCAAACTCATTAGCCTCCACATTAGCTCCCTCGAGTTGATTAATGCTATCCATCGGAGAAGGATGATTAATGATGGTAGTTTTGATGTTGGGGGTTACCTTGTTGGTGGCTTTAGCCATGAGGCACTTGGCGGTGATGCTCTCATTGGGTGAGTCGAAGAGAGACACACGTGGAGTCATCGCAATGGCAACGGAGGCCATGGCAACCGACTCATCACTTTCATCATCGTCATCATCCTCATTGTACTCTTCTTGTACCACCAATGCCTTGGGAGGAGTCTTCTTGGTGAAGTTGCTCCTGTTGGGAAACGACTTGGCCTTGTCCTTTCGGATGAGCTTGCCACCATTGTCTTCCCTCTTCTCATACGGGCACTCCGCAACAAAATGACTCACGTTGCCACAATTGTAGCAAGTCCTTACGCGTTGCTTGCTCTTCGTGTCACTTGAGTTGTTTTTGCTAACGTTTGGCCTCGAGTTTTTCTTGCTCCAAAATTGCCTTGAAGCAAGTGCCATGTGTTCATGATACGCATACTTCGTATCTTCGGGGTTGCTCTCTTCTTCTTACTCTTCTTCTTCTTCAACGGTGAGCTTGGCCTTCAATGCAAGGTTAGGATTCTTTTCCCTTTGAGAATGGAGCACCGCATTGTCGGCGGTCTTGTCCAAAATGTTCATGGCCACAAACTCATCCAACACTTCGCTTGAGGTCAAAGTGTGGAAGTCCGGTCTTTGACGAAATAAGGAGGACATGGCCTTGTGGTAGGGCATCATTGCCTTGAGGAATTTGCGCTTGATCCAATTGTCATCCGTGTCCTTGCTCCCGTGATCTCGTAGTGAGACCGCGAGTTTGGTTACTCTCCGATAAAGCTGACGAGGTTCTTCATCTTCTTTCATTGCAAACTCATCGGCCTCATCTTGCACCACTTCATAGTTGGAGCGTTGAATGCTTGCGCTTCCCCGGTAGAGAGAGACAAGACAATGCCATGCATCTTTGGCCAAGGCAAAGGGACGAAGATGAGGTAGGTCTTCCGGTAGAATTGCATCTTGAATGATGAAGAGAGCATTCTCATTGAATTGATTATCCGCGGCTTCTCGAGGAGTGAAGTTGCTTGGATCATGCGGATAGAAACCTTCTTCAATGATTCTCCAAAGGTTAGTGTTCACATGATTTAAATGACGTTTAAAGCGGTAAACCCAAGAATCAAAGTCCTCATTTTTCACAATCTTAGGGGGAGGACCGGCATGATTCAAATGAGTAGAAGGAACCGGTCCACCATAAACAAGTGGTGGTCCCACATGAGCAAAGATGCCGGTGCCATTTTTACCACTAGAAGAAGGAGCCTTTTCACTACTAGCTTCCCCCTTGTCGGGGATAGCATCCGTCACCATGTCGGTGGGGTCACCCACTTTCAACGGTGCGGTGGATAGTTTAAGCCCCTAAAGAAATCTAGTAAACATGCTTTCAACCTCGGTCTTCATGGAGGTTTTCAATGTCTCCAAGGCCACATTGAACTCCTCATGAGAGACCGAGGTTCCCCCATCGCCCGTAGACGAGGTCGGATTCACACCGGAGTGTTCCTCCACATCGTCTACGGTATCAACCATACTCTTTGGACGGTAAAGTCCTTAATAAGAGACGAGGCTCTGATACCAATTGAAAGGATCGATATGGTTGACTAGAGGGGGGTGAATAGGCAACTACCAATTTTTAACTTTTCTTTACCAAATTAAAATTTGCATCAAAGTAGGTTGTCTAGATGTGCAACTAGGTGAGCAACCTATATGATGCAATAACAACAAGCATACAAGCAAGCAAGAGAAGTAACACTAAAGAGTTTGCACAAGTAAAGGTAAGAGATAACCAAGAGTGGATCCGGTGAAGACGAGGATGTGTTACCAAAGTTCCTTCCTTTTGAGGGGAAGTACGTCTCCGTTAGAGCGGTGTGGAGGCACAATGCTCCCCAAGAAGCCACTAGGGCCACCGTATTCTCCTCACGCCCTCACACAATGCGAGATGTCGTGATTCCACTATTGGTGCCCTTGAAGGCGGCAACCGAACCTTTACAAACAAGGTTGGGGCAATCTCCACAACTTAATCGGAGGCTCCCAACACAACCACGAAGCTTCACCACAATGGACTATGGCTCCATGGTGACCTCAACCGTCTAGGGTGCTCAAACACCCAAGAGTAACAAGATCCGCTAGGGATGAGTGGGGGAATCGAAAATCCCTTGGTGGAAGTGTAGATCGGGGCCTTCTCAACCACTCCCGAGAAAATCAACAAGTTTGATTGGCTAGAGAGATAGATCGGGCGAAAATGGAGCTTGAAGCATTTAATGGAGCTTGAGCATTAATGGAGCTTGGGGGAAGAGGTAGGTCAAAGGAGAAGAAGGGGACCCTCTTTTATAGTGGGGGCAACAATCCAACCGTTGCCCCACCAACCAGCCCCGCACAGGGCGGTAGTACCGCTAATGGGGGCGGTACTACCGCTGAGCCAGCGGTACTGCCGCTCCAGCGAGCGGTACTGCCGCTCAGAGAAGAGCAACAGGGATCTGGACCCAGCGCGGTACTACCGCGGTGGTAAGGGCGGTACTACCGCTCCGAAATGGTACTACTGTCCCTACAACCGCAACTAGTGCCGCAAAACCCGACACAAGAAAAAGAGCCCTCGAGTCGAGGCGGTAGGAGCCAGACAGCCCCGCGGTAGTATAGCAGCGGGGTCACAGGCGGTACTACCACTGCGGAGCGGTACTGCCACTTGTGACCCTTCGGCGGTACTACCGCTGGTAGTGCGTTACTACCGCTGGGACACAGAAGAGAGAGAGAGGATCTCTCCATCGAGGCTGAGGACGAGGCGGTGGTGCCAGGCAGGCCAGCGGTAGTACTGATGTGGAGTCATGGGCGGTACTACCGCTGCGGAGCGGTACTGCCGCTTGTGACTCCTCAACGGTACTACCGCTGGGTTGCGTGGTACTACCGCTGGAACCTAGACAGGACATAGAAGAGAGAGGAGATCTCTCCAATTAAGTGGAAGAGCTTGGAGGGTGAAAAGCTGACGTGTACGTGTCGATTCCACCCATGCAATACCCCAGTGGACCCCCTCTTGATAGTACGGTGCACTCTACGAAACTAGTCCACCAAAAGAGAAGTGAAAGAGCTACACTGTCTTGAATGACACTCCAAAGGGAAGAAAACGTCTCGTGCCAAGGATGAATCTGTGAACTACTCAAAGGACATGATTAGTCCGCAAACATGTTGTCATCAATCACCAAAACTACCTCGAGAGAGATATGCCTCAACACCAACTATAATAGCAAAGCTCACGATACATCAAGATCGTATCACCTCAAGAACACGAGAGAGAGAGAAAGAGAGATCAAACACATAGCTACTGGTACATACCCTCAGCCCTGAGGGAGAACTACTCCCTCCTCGTCATGGAGAGCACCGGGATGATGAAGATGGCCTCCGGAGAGGGATTTCCCCCTCCGGCAGGGTGCCGGAACGGGTCTAGATTGGTTTTCGGTGGCTACGGAGGCTTCTGGCGGCGGAACTCCCGATCTATTCTGCTCCCCGAAGTTTTTAGGGTACATGGGTATATATGGGAGGAAGAAGTACGTCGGTGGACCTCCGGGCTGTCCACGAGGCAGGGGGCGCGCCCAGGGGGTGGGCGCTCCCCCCACCGTCGTGGGCAGCCCGGGACTCTTATGGTCCATCTCCGATACTCCGTGGGCTTCTTCTAGTCCAAAAATAAGTTCTGTGAAGTTTCAGGTCAATTGGACTCCGTTTGATTTTCCTTCTGCGATACTCTAAAACAAGGAAAAAACAGAAACTGGCACTGGGCTCTAGGTTAATAGGTTAGTCCCAAAAACCATATAAAATAGCATATAAATGCATATAAAACATCCAAGGTTGATAATATAATAGCATGGAACAATCAAAAATTATAAATACGTTGGAGACGTATCAGCATCCCCAAGCTTAATTCCTGCTCGTCCTCGAGTAGGTAAATGATAAAAACAAAAAATTTGATGTGGGATGCTACCTAACATATTTCTCTAAGTAATTCTCTTCATTTTGGCATGAATGTTCAGATCCATAAGATTCAAGACAAAAGTTTAATATTGACATAAAAATAATAATACTTCAAGCATACTAACCAAGTAATAATGTCTTCTCAAAATAACATGGCCAAAGAAAGCTATCCCTACAAAATCATATAGTCTGGCTATGCTCTATCTTCACCATACAAAATATTTAAATCACGCACAACCCCGATGACAAGCTAAGCAATTATTTCATACTTTTGGTGTTCTCAAACTTTTTCAATTTTCACGCAATACATGAGCGTGAGCCATGGACATAGCACTATATGTGGAATAGAATGGTGGTTGTGGAGAAGACAAAAAGGGAGAAGATAGTCTCACATCAACTAGGCGTATCAACGGTGAAAGATCGTGGATGTCGCCTAGAGGGGGGTGAATAGGCGCTTTAAAATAATTACGGTTTAGGCTTGAACAAATGCGGAATAAACCTAACGGTTAATTTGTCAAGCACAAAACCTAAAACAACTAGGCTCACCTATGTGCACCAACAACTTATGCTAAGCAAGATAAACTACTTAGGTGATGGCAAGATATATGACAAGAAACAATATGGCTATCACAAAGTAAAGTGCATAAGTAAAGGGCTCGGGTAAGAGATAACTGAGGCACGTGGAGACGACGATGTATCCCGAAGTTCACACCCTTGCGGATGCTAATCTCCATTTGGAGCGGTGTGGAGGCACAATGCTCCCCAAGAAGCCACTAGGGCCACCGTAATCTCCTCACGCCCTCGCACAATGCAAGATGCCGTGATTCCACTAAGGGACCCTTGAGGGCGGTCACCGAACCCGTACAAATGGCAACCCTTGGGGGCGGTCACCGAACCCGTACACTTTGGCAACCCTTGGGGGCGGTCACCGAAACCCGTAAAATTGCTCGGGGCGATCTCCACAACCTAATTGGAGACCCCGACCCTTTCCCGGAGCTTTACACCACAATGATTGAGCTCCGAACACCAACAACCGTCTAGGGCGCCCAAGCACCCAAGAGGAACAAGCTCAAGGGTACCAAGCACCCAAGAGTAATAAGCTTCTCAACTTGTAACTTCCACGTATCACCGTGGAGAACTCAAACTGATGCACCAAATGCAATGGCAAGGGCACACGGAGTGCCCAAGTCCTTCTCTCTCAAATCCCACCGAAGCAACTAATGCTAGGGAGGAAAATGAGAGGAAGAACAAGAAGGAGAACACCAAGAACTCCAAGATCTAGATCCAAGGGGTTCCCCTCACATAGAGGAGAAAGTGATTGGTGGAAATGTGGATCTAGATCTCCTCTCTCTTTTCCCTCAAAAACTAGCAAGAAACCATGGAGGGATTGAGAGTTAGCAAGCTCGAAGAAGGTCAACAATGGGGGAAGAACACGAGCTCAAAAGGATAAGGTTCAATGGGGAAGAAGACCCCCTTTTATAGGTGGGAAAAAATCCAACCGTTACCCACCAACCAGCCCGCGGCCAGCGGTACTACCGCGCCTGGCCAGTGGTACTACCGCAAGGCCGCGCGGTACTACTGCTTGCATCCAAGCGGTACTACCGCACAGCTGTGCGGTACTACTGTACCGACCCACGGTACTGCCGCAACCCCAGCACAGAACCAATAAACAGACGCACAGGAGCTGGGGGCGGAACTTCCGCACGCGCGGTACTACCACGCCCCCCATGCGGTACTACCGCGAGGCAAAAGTCCCAGCCAGGGGAAAAGGGAAACTTCCGTGCCTACTTCCGCAAAGAAACGGAAGTAGAAAAAACCCGACACAGTAGTACTGCCGAGGGGCGGTACTACTGCCTGACCGCATAGCGCGGTACTACCACCCGGCGAAAGCGGTATTACCGCGGTAGGTGCGGATGTAAAAAATTACATCCGCTCCTACTACCGCAAAGGGGCGGCACTAGCCTGGTGGGCAGCGGTAGTGTGGCTCCAGGGGAGCGGTACTACCGTGGGCACCTGCGGTACTACCGTGCCACTGCACGGTACTACCGCTGATGCCTACGGTACTACCGCTTTCCTGGGAGCAGTACTACCGCAACCAACAACGGCAGCCACACAAGGGAGGCAAGAAAACGAAGGAAGCTCCAAGGAAGAAGGAGGGGAAAAGAAGGAGACGTGTACGTGATGAATCCACCCAAACCTTTCCAACGCGGACCCTGACAAAACCACACTCAAGAGAACAAGAACTGCCATAACTTCTGCATATGAGCTCCGAATTGAGAAAACTCAAGCTTGTTGGAAACAAGACGAAGAGTAGCATCAAAACAGCGACCGAGAAGAACCTCCAACCGAGAAGAACCGGCAAAACCTCCAACAACGAAAACATCATAGAGTATGCAAGCGAACTCCGTTTTCGATGAACTCAAGCTAGCCATCAAGATGACAAAAAGCTCTAAGACTCTCAAAGAGAACCAAACAAGAACCAATAAAGATGATGCAAGGATGCAATGGTTTGAGCTCTCAGCGAACGATACGATCAAGCTACTCATCGAGAGCCCCCCTTGATAGTACGGCAATCGATCCTATAACCCAGTCTCCCAACTACCATCATGAGACCGGTAGAATAGAAAACCTATCAAGGGCAAACCTTTGCCTTGCACATGGTCCACTTGAGCTAGATGAAGACGATCTTGACTCCCTCAAGTTGGACCACCTTTCTTGATTGGGTTGACTTGATGAAGACTAGTTGATTGCTCCCCCATACTCCACTATGGGTGAGCCACTTTTCCGCACATCTTCACAAGTCCATTGTCACCACAAAGGACGGCAAGCTTCAAGAATTTGATCTCTTCGTGATGCTCCACTTGAACTTGCACACCGCAACCTAACCCCACAAAGAATCCTCACGAAGACCATGGGTTAGTACATGAAGCGTAATTGACAATGCTTACCATACCATGGGATCACTTGATCCCTCTCGGTACATCTTCTACGCTTTGTGGGTTGGTCATCTTGATTCACTCTTTGACTTAGTCTTGATCAACCTCTCACAAGACCAATCTTTAGGTAATTCCTTGAATAGCACCTTGGTCGACACAAACTCTCCTTGAAACCAACACATGTACTGCAAGAAAAGCCTATGAAAAAAAAACCTTCAAATATAACTCAAGGCAACCATTAGTCCATAGATATTTTCATCAATTACCAAAACCAAACATGGGGGCACCGCATGTTCTTTCAAACGGTCTATGGAGATGCCCATTAATAGATATCAATGTGAGTGAGTAGGGATTGCCATGCAACAGATGCACTAGAGCTATAAGTATATGAAAGCTCAACAAAAGGAACTAAGTGGGTGTGCATCCAACTCGCTTGCTCACGAAGACCTAGGGCATTTTGAGGAAGCCCATCATTGGAATATACAAGCCAAGTTCTATAATGTAAGATTCCCACTAGTATATGAAAGTGACAACATAGTAGACTCTCTATCATGAAGATCATGGTGCTACTTTGAAGCACAAGTGTGGTAAAAGGATAGTAGCATTGTCCCTTCTCTCTTTTTCTCTCATTTTTCTATTTGGGCCTTTCTCTTTTTTTATGGCCTCTTTTTTTATTTGGGCTTCTTTGGCCTCTTTTATTTACTTATTTTCGTCCGGAGTCTCATCCCGACTTGTGGAGGAATCATGGTCTCCATCATCCTTTCCTCACTTGGGACAATGCTCTAATAATGAAGATCATCACACTTTTATTTACTTACAACTCAAGAATTACAACTCAATTCTTAGAACAAGATATGACTCTATATGAATGCCTCCGACGGTGTACCGGGATGTGCAATGACTCAAGAGTGACATGTATGGAAGAATTATGAACGGTGGCTTTGCCACAAATACGATGTCAACTACATGATCATGCAAAGTAATATGACAATGGTAAAGCGTGTCATAAAAACGGAACGGTGGAAAGTTGCATGGCAATATCTCGGAGTGGCTATGGAAATGCCATAATAGGTAGGTATGGTGGTTGTTTTGAGGAAGATATATGGTGGGTTTATGGTACCGGCGAAAGTTGCGCGGTACTAGAGAGGCTAGCAATGGTGGAAGGGTGAGAGTGCGCATAATCCATGGACTCAACATTAGTCATAAAGAACTCACATACTTATTGCAAAAATCTATTAGTTATCAAAACAAAGTACTATGCGCATGCTCCTAGGGGGATAGATTGGTAGGAAAAGACCATCGCTCGTCCTCGACCGCCACTCATAACAAAGACAATTAATAAATAAATCATGCTCCGACTTCATCACATAACGGTTCACCATACGTGCATGCTACGAGAATCACAAACTTTAACACAAGTATTTCTCAAATTCACAACTACTCAACTAGCATGACTCTAATATCACCATCTCCATATCTCAAAACAATTATCAAGTATCAAACTTCTCATAGTATTCAATGCACTTTATATGAAAGTTTTTATTATATCCCTCTTGGATGCCCATCATATTAGGACTAAATTCATAACCAAAGCAAATTACCATGCTGTTTAGGACTCTCAAAATAATATAAGTGATGCATGAGAGTTCATCTATTTCTATAAAATAAAACCACCACCGTGCTCTAAAAGGATATAAGTGAAGCACTAGAGCAAATGACAAACTACTCCACAAGATACAAGTGAAGATCAATGAGTAGTTGAATAATTATGCAACTATGTGAAGACTCTCTAACATTTAAGAATTTCAGATGTTGGTATTTTATTCAAACATCAAGCAAAACTAAATAAAATAAAATTACGCTCCAAGCAAAACACATATCATATGGTAAATAAAAATATAGCTCCAAGTAAAGTTACCGATGAACGAAGACGAAAGAGGGGATGCCTTCCGGGGCATCCCCAAGCTTAGGCTTTTGGTTGTCCTTGAATATTACCTTGGGGTGCCTTGTTCATCCCCAAGCTTAGGCTCTTGCCACTCCTTATTCCATAGTCCATCAAATCTTTACCCAAAACTTGAAAACTTCACAACACAAAACTTAACAGAAAACTCGTAAGCTCCGTTAGTATAAGAAAATAAATCACCACTTAGGTACTGTTGTGAACTCATTCTAAATTCACATTGGTGTAATATCTACTGTATTCCAACTTCTCTATGGTTCATACCCTCCGATACTACTCATAGATTCATCAAAATAAGCAAACAACACATAGAAAACAGAATCTGTCAAAAACAGAACAGTCTGTAGTAATCTGTAGGATTCGAATACTTCTATAACTCAAAAAATCCTGATAAATTAGGAAGTCCTAGGAAATTTGTTTATTAATCTACTGCAAGTGGAATTGGTACTTTATCGCTCTCTGGTAAGAAATGAAAATTATTCCCGTGAGCGCATACTTTCTGTTTTTTACAGCAAGATCAAATAACAATCACCCAAGAAGGTCCTAAAAGATTTACTTGGCACAAACACTAATTAAAACATAAAATACACAATCATAACAGAGGCTATATGAATTATTTATTACTAAGCAGGAGCAAAAAAGCAAAGAACAAAAATAAAATTGGGTTGCTTCCCAACAAGCGCTAACGTTTAACGCCCCTAGCTAGGCATGATGATTTCAATGATGCTCACATAAAAGATAAGAATTGTAACACAAAGAGAGCATCATGAAGAATATAACAAGCACATTTAAGCCTAACCCACTTCCTATGCATAGGGATTTTGTGAGCAAACAATTTGTGGGAACAAGAATCAACTTGCATAGGAAGGTAAAACAAGCATAACTTCAAAACTTTAAGCACACAGAGAGGAAACTTGATATTATTGCAATTCCTACAAGCATATGTTCCTCCCTCATAATAATTTTCAGTAGCATCATGAATGAATTCAACAATATAACCAGCACCTAAAGCATTCTTTTCATGATCTACAAGCATAGAAATTGTATTACTCTCCACACAAGAAAAATTCTTCTCATGAATAATAGTGGGAGCAAACTCAACAAAATAATTATCATGTGAGGCATAATCCAATTGAAAACTAAAATCATGATGACAAGTTTCATGGATATCATTATTCTTTATAGCATACAAGTCATCACAATAATCATCATAGATAGCAACTTTGTTCTCATAATCAATTGGAACCTCTTCTGGAATAGTGGATTCATCACAAAATAAAAGTCATGACCTCTCCAAATCCACTTTCATCAATATAATCATCATAAATAGCAGGCATGCTTTCATCATAATAAATTTTCTCATCAAAACTTGGGGGACAAAAAATATCATCTTCATCAAACATAGCTTCCCCAAGCTTTTGGCTTTGCATATCATTAGCATCATGGGTATTCAAGGAATTCATACTAACAATATTGCAATCATGATCATCATTCAAAGATTTAGTGCCAAAATTTTTAATACATTCTTCTTCTAACACTTTGGCACAATTTTCCTTCCCATCATACTCACGAAAGATATTAAAAAGATGAAGCGTATGAGGTAAACTTAATTCCATTTTTAGTTTTCCTTTATAAACTAAACTAGTGCTAAAACAAGAAACAAAAAAGATTCGACTGCAAGATCTAAAGATATACCTTCAAGCGCTAACCTCCCGGCAATGGCGCCAGAAAAGAGCTTGATGTCTACTACACAACCTTCTTCTTGTAGACATTGTTGGGCCTCCAAGTGCAGAGGTTTGTAGGACAGTAGTAAATTTCCCTCAAGTGGATGACCTAAGGTTTATCAATCTGTGGGAGGCGTAGGATGAAGATGGTCTCTCTCAAGCAACCCTGCAACCAAATAACAAAGAGTCTCTTGTGTCCCCAACACACCCAATACAATGGTAAATTGTATAGGTGCACTAGTTCGGTGAAGAGATGGTGATACAAGTGGTATATGGATGGTAGATAAAGGTTTTTTTAATCTGAAAATATAAAAACAGCAAGGTAACTAATGATAAAAGTGAGCACAAACGGTATTGCAATGCGTTGAAACAAGGCCTAGGGTTCATACTTTCACTAGTGCAAGTTCTCTCAACAATAATAACATAATTGGATCACATAACTATCCCTCAACATGCAACAAAGAGTCACTCCAAAGTCACTAATAGTGGAGAACAAACGAAGAGATTATGGTAGGGTACGGAACCACCTCAAAGTTATTCTTTCTGATCGATCTATTCAAGAGTCCGTAGTAAAATAACATGAAGTTATTCTTTCCGTTCAATCTATCCTAGAGTTTGTACTAGAATAACACCTTAAGACACAAATCAATCAAAACCCTAATGTCACCTAGATACTCCAATGTCACCTCAAGTATCCGCGGGCATGATTATACGATATGCATCACACAGTCTCAGATTCATCTATTCAAACTAACACAAAGCACTTCAAAGAGTGCCCCAAAGTTTCTACCGGAGAGTCAAGACGAAAACGTGTGCCAACCCCTATGCATAGGTTCAGGACGGAACCCGCAAGTTGATCACCAAAACATACATCAAGTGAATCAATAGAATAACCCATTGTCACCACGGTTATCCCACGCAAGACATACATCAAGTGTTCTCAAATCCTTAAAGACTCAATCCGATAAGATAACTTCAAAGGGAAAACTCAATCCATTACAAGAGAGTAGAGGGGGAGAAACATCATAAGATCCAACTATAATAGCAAAGCTCGCGATACATCAAGATCATATCACCTCAAGAACACGAGAGAGAGAGAGAGAGAGAGAGAGAGAGAGATCAAACACATAGCTACTGGTACATACCCTCAGCCCCGACGGAGAACTACTCCCTCCTCGTCATGGAGAGCACCGGGATGATGAAGATGGCCATTGGAGAGGGATTTCCCCCTCCGGCAGGGTGCCGGAACGGGTCTAGATTGGTTTTCGGTGGCTACGGAGGCTTCTGGCGGCGGAACTCCCAATCTATTCTGCTCCCCAAAGTTTTTAGGGTATATGGGTATATATGGGAGGAAGAAGTATGTCGGTGGACCTCCGGGCTGTCCACGAGGCAGGGGGCGCGCCCAGGGGGGTGGGCGCACCCCCCACCCTCGTGGGCAGCCCGGGACTCTTCTGGTCTATCTCTGATACTCCATGGGCTTCTTCTAGTCCAAAAATAAGTTCCATGAAGTTTCAGGTCAATTGGACTCCATTTGATTTTCCTTTTCTGCAATACTCTAAAACAAGGAAAAAACAGAAACTGGCACTGGGCTCTAGGTTAATAGGTTAGTCCCAAAAATCATATAAAATAGCATATAAATGCATATAAAACATCCAAGATTGATAATATAATAGCATGGAACAATCAAAAATTATAGATACGTTGGAGACGTATCAATGGTCGCCACCAGATCCACCACTGCACATCGGAAGAGGCCGCCCACAAAAGATCCACATCAGTGGGGTGAGTTTTTGATTTGGGCATATTGAGAGTAAATGATATATTCTAGGTGTGACCAAGAATATAGAGAAAGCTGATATCTAACAATGCTATTGTCGTATTGTTGTCTGTGGCTAAAACATGAACCATGTGATCATAGTTTTCAAGTGTCAAAGTTTCTCGATAAACTCAAAATATGTATCTCCTTCCATATGAATCAGAATAAAGAATTTTGTGTATTTAATGACCGACTTAGAAATGCTAAAAAATAGGATTCAGTTGGTGAAAACTACAAGCCGTTCAAAATTCAGTTGGAGGAACCCATACACCGATCAGAACACAAGATATTCTTCCTGTTCATCTCCGATGAGATGACAAGGGACTAAGTTGTTGTAATTATCATGATCCTATCAAAGGTTGTCATTATCATGGTGCTACCACCACATTGATATTGTCCTGTGATAGCAAATATAGACCGAGATATTACACTAGCATAGAAGAACGCACCAACAATGTAAGTGAGCGTGGTTGATCATGCGGTGCAACACGGTCTGTACCCGGTCTCACGGCAATAAATTACTCTTACCCTCACAAAAAAGATAAAACTACTCTCAAAATAGTTTAGTTGGGTATTCTGAAACAGAGGGACATAAAGTTAAATCAGCCATCAACGTAAAAGATGGGAACATGTAACCACTTGAACATGCAGGAACAAAACTTAAGGGCAACTCCAACGCGAATCACCAAACGCCGGACCTTCCAACCATGGTCATCAAATGTCAGCCCGCTAATTTTTCACTATGCCCAGAGTAATTGTTAGGGCATATTTCTCCTTAGTGGTTTTCGTGATTGATGACAATGTGTTTTGCGGACTAACAGTGTGCATTGAGTTTTTCAGAGATTATTACATGGCTCGAGATGGTTTGTTTCCCCTCAATAATTAAGAGTGAAGACATCTATTTTCTAGCATTTTCTTTTGGTGGATTTGAGTTGTAGGAAATCCGTACTATTAAGGGGCATCCGCATTTGGAAAGGTTAGGGTGGAATCAACACGTACACATTCACCTTCGCACCCTCTTTCCTTCTTGGCAACTTGGAGCACCATCTGTCTTCTGATTGGGCTTAATAGAAGCATCCAAGCGGCAGTACCGTGTTGGGGAGCGGTAGCACCGCTCTGGTGGTGCTGCCGCACTCCAGTACTTTAGGCACTTCCGCTTGTTTTAGGCGTTCTATAAATCAGTGGTAATAGGGCGATAGTCGTGAGCGGTAGTACCACTTGTGCGGGTACTGTGGCTCGTACTACTACCCCACTACCGTAGATCCATGAACCCTAGAGGGCTAAGCGGTAGTACCACTGCTTCAGAGCGGCAGTACCGCTTGTGCGGTACTACCAACATCTACCTCTGCTCGCAGTACCGCTTAGTTCTGGGCTTTTGTAACCTCGTTCCACTCTAGCGGAAGTAGAGCGACAGTGGACAACAGTAGTACCGCCTTGTGCGGTACTGCCGCACTACCTGAATCTACTTCCGTAGTTCCACCTCAGTTTGCAACACTAAGTGGAAGTACCGCTGGTGAGAGCGGTGGTACCGTTCCGGTGGCACTACCGCGTCCGTGACTCTGTGAGTTGCACTCATTGACTGGAACTGCCGTGCATGGCAGTAGTACCACTTGTGCATGACTTGTGGGCAGAAAACGGTTGGATTTGTTCCCCTACTATATAAGGAGGTCTTCTTCCTCAAGAAGACCTACCTCTTTTCCGCCAAGCTCCAGTGTTACCCCTAAGTTCATTTTCGCCCGATCTATCTCCCAAGACAACAAAACTTGTTGATTCTCTAGGGTTTTCTTGAGAGGGCCCCGATCTACACTTCCGTGGAGGGAAATTTGATTCCCCCCACTAATCCCTTGTTGATGTTGTTACTCTTGGGTTTTTGGGCACCCTAGACAGAAGAGGTCACCTCCGAGCCACAATCCATTATGGTGAAGCTTCGTGGTGGTGTTGGGAGCCTCCAATTAAGTTGTGGTGATTGCCCCAACCTTGTTTGTAAAGGTTACGTCACCACCTTAAAGGGCACCACTATTGGAATCACAACTTGTTGCATTGTGCGAGGGCGTGAGGAGAATACAGTGGCCCTAGTGGCTTCTTGGGGGAGCATTGTGCATCCACACATATCCAATGGAGACGTACTTCCCCCTAAAGGGGAGGAACTTCGGTAACACATCCTCGTCTTCACCGACTCCACTTTGTGCAAGCTATTATTGCGTTGTATCCTTTGCTTGCTTGTCTTGTGGTTGTTGTTAGCATCATATAGGTTGTTCACCTAGTTGCATATCTAGACAACCTATTTGTTTCTAAACCTAATTTATTAAGAAAAGCTAAAAATTGGTAGTTGCCTATTCATCCCCTCCCAGTCAACCATATCGATCCTTTCAGTAATGAATGGTAAATAGAACAATTCTTCTTTGATAACTAAAAGATAAATATTCCAATGCAACAATAATTCAAATATAAATATTATAATTCAAACATAAAGTTTTGAAATAATAGTTTCAATTGGAATTTAACTTATTACCACATATTCTCAACTAGATCATTCTGAAGCTGCTCATGAGTTCCTAGATGGCAAATCTGTTGATGCATTTAGAGAAAATCCTCAAACGTCGTCAAATTATGCTCTGGAAGTTGGATAAGATCATATGTCTCTTGAAATTCAAGAGTTTGGTGAATTCCCTCACTCTCATCCCCCACAATCATGTCGTGCAAGATCACACAAGTTGTCATCACCTCCCACAATGTCTCTGGGTACCATAGTTTAGCTGGTCCTTGAAAAACTGCATAACAAGTCTGGAGCACTCCAAATGCCCTGCCCACAAACTTTCTAGCACCTTCATGTTTTGGGGTAAGTGAATTTTTTTATTACCACTTGGCTCAGAGATAGTATTGAAAAGGTCACCCATGGAGGATAGATAGCATCACAAAGATAGTACCATGTTGTAATCATGACCATTGATGATATGCTTGCACACAGGAGCTTTCCTCGCCCACAACTTCAAACTATGGAGGCCGCCGCATCACATTGATGTTATTGTGGGACTTAGACATGCAAAAGAAAGAGAGTCAAATATAGAAGTCTTGCGATGCAAATGCTTCAGGAAAGATGGTGGGCTTTCTGCAATGGCCTTAGTATTGCCCCTGTTGAGCATATGGTCAACTCTTTCATTTTTGGTGCATGCAATACAAGAATCTAAGAATGCCTAGAAACCCTCTTGATTCTCCAAGTGCCATGAGTTATTTGCGGCATTGGTTCTCTCAAGTACTTCACTTCAAACACCATGACCACTACAGTAGCAAATCTTACCATACATTCGAGGCATGTGCTTTCAGCCATTCGAAGGTACTCATCCCACGAATCTACGATCGTGCCATAGGCAAGCAGCCTCATAGAAAGCGTGCACTTCTGATAACCAGAGAACCCAATGTTTTAGATGACATGCTCTTCATCTTGATGTAATAAACATAGGCCCTGACACCTTGCTATATGTGTTCGAACACATGTTTTCGCATCTAAAATCGGCGATAGAAATAGGGTCTGAACAACGCATTGGGGGCAAAGTAGTCATAGTAAAACATCGTGTGATCTGTCGATTCAACACTCAATGTCCCTTTGTTGAACCATTGTAGTTGACAACATGCTCTGACACACATTACGCATCTTCAGGAATCACCCTCATCATCGATGTTTCATCATCATCTTCATCCTCGTCCGACGAAGACGAATCCATGAACTCGACGTAGAAGTATTACTCGGTTGAATCCATCATGTTTGCTTCAAAGTAAACAACAAGAACGCTTTGGCAATAGCATTTGACCAAACACTTGTCGGGTGTAGTATCTGCCATGAGCGGTGTTGGCAAGGGGGGAGGATACCATGGCTGCGGCTGATTTCAGGGTGGAACAAAGGCGTAGGAAAAACCGGGCAACGCCTGGATGGAGAGGAGGAGGTTCGACAAGTCTTCGACGGTGCCGGGTGGTACAACAGTGATGTCGGAGTCGGGTAGCATGGATACAGAGCATATGAGGATGGATGAAACACGAAAAAAATGGAGTCCTGCGTTACGGACATCCGAACACCCACAAACATCACCTCAATTTGTTTGGGGGATTTCAGACTGGTCTTGACCAATTTGATGATCATAGTTGGATGGCCAAAAGTGAGTGTTCGTTGTGGACTTCTGCAGGCGATTTGGTGATCTGTGTTAGAGTTACCTTGGGATGCTAGGGTTGACATATCAAATAGGGTGATGTGCAAATTGCACTGCACACCACCGAACAAGGCAGAAGGAAAGCTTGTGAGCACATGCAGAGGTAGCTCCTGGGATGCCAGGGTTGAACATGAACCTATGGTGATAGCTCACCTGGAGCTCCAAAACTTCATAACAACAAGAATTCACAAATCAAACTCGAAGCACATGTAGAGGAAGAATCTCAATGCATCATAGGCATGCAAAATGATAGATTAGACCTGGCAGTAGTTGCAGAATAACTAACAACCAGTACCAAACTCATAACCAAGTTCAAGGGTGTAGGAAAATACCACCAACATAAAGATAACGGAGTCCGCCAGATGGTAAACCTCCCAGATCAACCAGAACCAGACCAATGTACTTACGGTTTACTACTAGCATAGTTTCAAATCACAAACGGTTAACGTCTTCACTAGTCAAACTCGAGGCACATGCAGAGGAAGAATCTCAACACATCATAGGCATGCAAAATGATAGATTAGAACTATCATTAGTTACAGAATAACCAACAACCAGGACCAAAGTCATAACCAAGTTCAGAGTGTAGGAAAATACCACCAACATAAACATAACGGAGTCCGCCAAATGGTAAACCTCCCAGATCGACCGGAACAAGACCAATGTACTTACGGTTTACTACTAGCCAATGTTGGGGATATCGCTTATGGGGAACTTATCGGTTGACCCATGATAAGGGGTAAATCGGCCAGTTTATCGGCATAACGGCCGATTTATCGCCATATCGGCTGATTTATCGGCCGATAAATCTTATCGGTCGGACAAAGGTAAGCGATAAATTGGCCGATTTATCAGAATATCGGAAGATATCTTGAACAGTGCTACTAGCATAGTTTCGAATCACAAATGGTTAACGGCTGCTCCCAAACATTAACAAAGTTGGGTTTCTATCATTGTCGGCCATTCGCATTACGAGATAGTTGTTTCTTTAGTTGTTCCCCCTCGACCTTCATTCTAAGGCCCACTGGTTCTTCCTCCGGAGTTCATCCCCTTCCTCTTTGGTGAAGTCGTTCTTGATGTTGAAGGTCTTGCGGGTCTCCTTTGGAGTCATCCCCTTTATAATGTCAGTGACCTTCTGGCAGGTCAGATCAAACAACCCCTTGATGTCCAGGTAGTTTGCAACCTGTCAAGGAAAATACAAGCATGATGGTCAGGTATCATACTTACATAAAAGAGACGAAACAGATAAGAAATAGGAGCAACATAAACAAGATATAATTGCATCACTCACATAGTGAAGGAGCATAACTTCGTAATTCAACAAGCATGATGGTCGGGTATCATACTTACACAAAAGAGACGAAACAAATAAGAAACATGAGCAACATAAACAAGATATAATTGCATCACTCACATAGTGAAGGAGCAGAACATCGTAATTTAACAAAATAGTAGTAAAAATGCAAATGATGAGCGAGCAGAAGTTCATATTAAGCAAAACAGTAGCAATACATCATGATGAGGGAGCAAAATTCCATACTTAACCAAGACAATATCAATACGTATAGTACAGTCTGAAGGTGAGTTGTCTTACATGACACTGAAACAATACTATACAAGCTTTGCACATAGATGGATTCCAATGTAGTGCAGATGAATTACTCAAGCAACAGGATAACCCAAAACAGCTATTTACAGCAACAAACCTACCAACTAGGAGTAGTAAAGAAATGCATATTATATCACGTGCAAAAGAATATACTATTAAACAATGAGACATATACTACAAAGCTAAACACCAAAAGATCATCCTCATGTGTGCAGAATATTATCCGGACTAAAGACACCATAAAGCAACAAAGAAAGATCACATGCCTTACAATCTGATGGGATAAAGATACCGAATAGTAGAACACAGATGCATCCTAGAATAGCATTCTTGATTGGTCATGCAACAAGCATAGAATGGTAATGACGTCAAAGCACTCCGAAAGACCATCACAAAGAAACAATCAAACCATGTTGATATCTTACAGTATTGCTGACCATTTCTATAGATAATCCGACAATCTAATAATGAAATGCAAGTCAGATAGTTTAGATTTCCAACAAAGGACGAAATGCAAATAGTCAAATGTTATCAAAATAACTCTTCTTAAGTAAATATAATATACAGAAAGGAGCAATGCAAGTTAACTCAGTAAACATATTAGCAAGTAAGGCAATGCACTTTCACCAATATCATCAAGGGATATTTACATTTGTGCCCCTCATTCGAACCCACTACTCAGATTTGCCCCTAATTTCCAAGCATGCTCAAATTTACCCCTCCGCCGTCAGTTGCACTTACAGAATTGCCCTTCCGTGTCGTTTCCTTCCAGTCAAAGGTCTTTGACTGTTTTCTTAACATTTGCTGGACGTTTTTGCCCCTATATGCCCATGCCACTTACACGTGGGACCGGCTCAGGAAAACAAGAAAACTCTCTCACCCCCTAACTCACTTACAACTGGCCCCCAGCCAACATAAAAGAATAAATAAAAAAACTCTCTCCCTCTCTCTGCCTGACATGTGGGCCACAAGAGGCCCACATGCCAGGGTCAACGCTGGTCCACACATGGCCATGGTGCGGCTCGGCCGATGGCCGGCGCCGGCGAGAGCAGCGCGCCTGCTCGTGAGGACCAGAGAGGCATGCTCGGACTGGTCTGGCGAAGGGGTTAGAGCCACCGCCCACAACTATCATCATTGCTAATGTCGAAGCTATTGGCTGAGAGCGCCTGAGAGCTTCTGTCAACGTTGTCGTCACTAGCCACCGCGGCGCGAGTCCAGATCGAGCAGGATGAGCATGTCCATGAGCTCCTTCGGTCGCCTATCCTCCGCCCTACGCAGTCAATCGAGCCTGGGGCCGCCCGTTGACGACGCGCGGGACCACGAACTCCGCCACGACCGTCGCTCTTCCCCTCCTAAATCCGGCCGCGCCGGGCCACCATTGAGCTACCCGACCTCTGTGTCATCGTCGCCGAAGGGTCACGCACCTACTACGGTCTTCTCCCGCTCGATTCTGTGGCCGGAGCCACCTGCCCGAAGCCGACCGCCATGACGGACCTCGACTGGTCGGCCATGCGCGCGCCCATTTACTCCTGCCGCGCTCAGCGTGCTTAGCGCATCGCACAGATCGTGTGCCTCGCGACCTCCTCCCGCGGTTGTACGGCCCCCTCCGGCGAGTCGCCGGCGAGCGCAGCCGCTCACGGCCGCGAATGCGTGGACCAGTTGACCCTGGGTCCCATGGCCCACATGTCAAGTTGAGAGAGGGGGGCGATTATGAGAGGAGAGTGTTTTTTTATTTTGTACTAATTTTGTTTGCGGTCCATGTGTAAGTCAGAGAAAGGGGATAAGAGAGATTTTTTTACGTTGGTCCCACATGTAAGTTGCATGTGCAGAGAGGGGCAAAAAAGTCCAGCCAACGTCAGGAAAACGGTCAAAGCCCTTTGACTGGACGGAAACGGCACATAAGGACATTTTTGTAAGTGCAACTAATGGAAGAGAGGCAAATTTGAGCATGCTTCGAAATTAGAGGCAAATATGAGTAGTGGGTTCACGTTAGGGGCATAAATGTAAATGACCTTATCATCAAATAACATATAATAGTTGTTTCATCCCATTGAGATTACAAACACCTAGGATCACACAACCATGTAAATACGATGGCAAATAACCCATAAAGAAAACATAAAAAAACATATAGGTCGACAACATCCCCATTTTATTTATTTTAAAAATTAATGAACCATTCCAATATTTTGCAGAATACCTGCAATGAACCTATAATACATATCAGAGTACCTGCGAGAGTATATAGTACTGCCCAGTTCCCAACCCAACAATGCCATGAAACCCTAAAACCCAAAATCACGAGCACGCGAAGAACAAATCTGGGGTACCAACCGTTCAAAATCACAACAAAACCGCATCTAAAGAGCAGGAACAAGAGCCCTCGACAAGTAGTACTAACTAGAAGGAGCACCATGGGGAGGGTTGGATGGAAATATCACCAAGATGAGGTCGAAGAGGATGTGATGTTTGACGTCGACGAACTCCTTGTCAAAGGTCTTGAGGTCCTACTCGGAGGCCTTGGCGATGGAGTTTGTGGCTTCGGCTCCGCGCTTCTGGACGTGCTGCTTGCAGTACTTGATGACCATGGCGAGGATCTTGGCTTTGACGTTGGGGAGGGGGTGATGTTGTTGATGCAGTAGTCCTCGACCATGTGCTTGATGGTCTGCAACTCCATCGCCACCGTCTCCTCCACCACAAACTCCACGCCATCGGAGCTCCTCAACGTGAGCCTTCTCTGGTGTCGCCGCTGCCGCGTCCGCCATTGATCCGGTCGCTGGGGAGACTGTGGTGGCTGGGTGGTGCGAGGTGAGAAACCATAGGAGAGAAGGCGAAGTGGGAGTTTGGGGGCTTGGTGGGAAGGGGAGGCGCTTTCATTTTTCGGACCACGAAGGAGAAATGTGGATTTTTTTGTGGAATGGAAAGGGTCTAAAATTATTACCATTATCATTTAGGGAAACGTCGAAGCTTCGTCCGGTCGCCTAGCTCTCTCCCATGCGCCACGCTACACCCACCAATACTAAGGCGCCACACCACACCCACCAATGCCAAAGAGCCACGCGTCCTTGCGCCCCACGCACATCCCTTCTCCGCTGCTTATCTTCTTTTACCCTTTGGTCTAAAATTATTACCATATCATTTAGGGAAACGCCAAAGCTTCCTCTGGTCGCGTAGCGCCACGCTACACCCAGCAATGCCAGGGCGCCATGCTACACCCAGCAATGCCAGGGCGCCACACGTCCTTGTGGGCTCACACACATCCCTTCTCCCCTGCTTATCTTCTTTTTCCCTCTGGTCGGACTCCTCTCCCCCAAGCGCGCTCCTCCTCCTCTCCCCCGATGCTCACCGACATGGCCGCACTCTCTCCTCCTCTTCCCTGATGCTCGCCGCCATGGCCACCTCCTCCTCCGCCCCTTCCCCCATGGGCACGGCCAACGATCTTTTCCCCTACCAGTCCACAAATGTTGCAACCGACGGCCTCGTCGCTGGAACTCGTGTGGCTGCGTGTAGCATTCCAAGGCCATGGTTGCAAG